>NC_141818.1:31206985-31506985 GCF_982586985.1 Callionymus lyra
GCTTCTGTGTTTTGGAGGACCATCAGACCAAACCCTAGTCCTGCAATAAGATGTGGACATGTCAGGGTTACTGATGGTCCTCAAGTCCTGAAGGCTCTGACGGTCCTGATGGTCCACAAGAGTCTGAAGGTCCTGAAGGTTCCGTGGGTCCTCGTGGGTCATCTTTGGGTCAGTAACTATTCCGTTGTGTCTTTAGAACAAGATGGTGGATAAACGAGAATGTTGTCTTCTGGAGATCAGACAGACGGAAGAGAAGTACTCTCAAACACTTGACTCCATTCTGCAGGTGACTTACTCACACTCCGTTACCGGCTCACTCACTAACTCACTCACTCCTCTAATTCAGCACTTTAAGAGGCCCCTGGAGAAGTTCCTCAGAGATCAAGATGTGGAGACTGTCTTCATCAACATCGAGGTTCCTCAGATTCTCTCCTGGAGTAGCTGCAAGTGAACGTATCTTTTCTGACCAGTTGTTTATGCATGTTATGTGTGTGTCTGTTTGTTTGTGTGTGTGTGTGTGTGTGTGTGTGTGTGTGTGTGTGTGTGTGTGTGTGTGTGTGTGTGTGTGTGTGTGTGTGTGTGTGTGTGTGTGTGTGTGTGTGTGTGTGCAGGAGCTGGCTAACACGCATCAGTCTTTTCTAAGTGAAATTCAAAAATCCATCTTCAAAAACAACGCAAGAGAACTTTATCAAGTCTTTCTGAGCTACAAGGAGAGGTACGCACAAACGCACACAGACACACCTGCACTTAGTTCACCTTAATGCGTCTGCTTCTGCTCAGGCTCCTTATTTACGGCCGGTACTGCAGTCAGGTGGAGTCAGCCAGCAAACATCTGGACCAGCTGTCCCGCACCAGGGAGGACGTCAGCATGAAGCTGGAGGTTAGGACTGTGCACAAAAAAAGTGTCCAGAACCAAATGTGTACTTACTTGAGTCTGCACTAACTGCTGACTCATGTTATGGTCTACTTTATGTCTGTTTGTCCTCTTTTGACTCACATTATGGTCTACTTCCTGTCTGTTTGTCCTCTTTTGACTCATGTTATGGTCTACTTCCTGTCTGTGTTTCTTTTGTTTACTCACATTATGGTCTACTTCCTCTCTGTTTGTCCTCTTTTGACTCACATTATGGTCTACTTCCTGTCTGTTTGTCCTCTTTTGACTCACATTATTATCTACTTCCTGTCTGTGTGTCCTCTGTCAACTCATGTTATGGTCTACTTCCTGTCTGTGTCCTCTGTCAACTCATGTTATGGTCTACTTCCTGTCTGTGTGTCCTCTTTTGACTCACATTATGGTCTACTTCCTGTCTGTTTGTCCTCTGTCAACTCATGTTATGGTCTACTTCCTGTCTGTTTGTCCCCTTTTGACTCACATTATGGTCTACTTCCTGTCTGTGTGTCCTCTGTCAACTCATTTTATGGTCTTCTTCCTGTATGTTTGTCCCCTTTTGACTCATATTATGGTCTACTTCCTGTCCGTTTGTCCCCTTTTGACTCACATTATGGTCTACTTCCTGTCTGTGTGTCCTCTGTCAACTCATGTTATGGTCTTCTTCCTGTCTGTGTGTCCTCTGCTGACTCATGTTTTTTCTAATTCCTGTCAGGAATGTTCAAAAAGAGCAAACAGCGGTCGATTCTCACTGAGAGACTTAATGATGGTTCCGATACAGAGAGTCCTCAAGTACCACCTGCTGCTCCAGGTGTGTGTGTGCGTACATCTGTGTGTGTTGTAAATATGAACAGTAGTATCATTAGTTGTGTGTGTCCAGGAGTTGATGAAACACAGCGATGACCGAGCAGAGAAGGAGAACCTCAGAACGGCTCTTGAGGCTATGAGAGTGAGTGATTGTGTTCCTCTATGCTGTTTTGTGTCCTAGTTTATTGTGTCGTTATGTCTTTGTTTTGTGTTGCTGTGAGAACTCTCCTCTACTGGAGTGTGACATTGCAGGAGTTTCATTTCAGGATTTGGCTCAGTGTGTGAACGAGGTGAAGAGAGACAACGAGATCATCCGACAGATCACCACCTTCCAGCTGTCCATAGAAAACCTGGTGATGTCACACAGCTGCCGCGATGATATCATCGGTGCTGATACAGCTCTCTCTCTCCAGACTCAGTCTCTCGCAATTTTCGGACGACCCAAGATCGACGGGGAATTGAAGATCTGCAGCTCGGATAGAAAGTCCAAACAGGACAGGTCTGTTGGTGTGTGTTGATCTGTTGTCATCGTCCTGACTGTGTGTGTGTGTGTGTGGCAGGTACGCTTTCCTCTTCGACAAAGCTGTGTTAATGTGTAAGAAGAAGAGTGGCGAGACGTTCGAGCTGAAGAACATCATTGACCTGCAGTACTACCAGGTCCGAGACGACACAAGCGGAGACCGAGAGAAGAAGAAGGTGTGTGTTTGATCTTACCTGTTGACCTTAGACTGACCTGTGTGTGTGTGTGCGTGTGTGTGTGTGTAGTGGTCCTACCTCTTCCTCCTTATCCACTGCGACGGTGGTTGTGGGTACGATCTCATCTTCAAGACTAGAGAGCTGAAGAAAAAGTGGCTGGAGCAGTTTGAGATGGCTTTGTGAGTGATGACATCATCAACCTGCACCCAACTGCACCATGACTCCTCCGGTCACTCCACTCTGGCTGGGGGATGTCCGCATGTTTTTGACACTTAATGACAAGAGCTTCACATGCTTAACTGGCCTTAATGTCTTAAGGTCCAACATGTATCCTGAGAACGCGCTGGCCAATGACCACGACTTCCAGATGCACTGTTTTGAGGAGACGGCCTACTGCAAAGGCTGCTGCATGTTACTACGGTAGTGACCACACAGCTTTTGGTGCGGCTCACTCTCACACCACGTCTCCTCCTGCAGAGGGATCTTCTTTCAGGGGTACCGCTGCAGCCGCTGCAAGATGGCGGCGCATAAGGAGTGTTTAGGGAGAGTTGCTGTCTGCGACCGAACCTCAGGTCTGACACCAGAGTCTCCTCTTGTCCAATCTTTCTCAAACTTCTTTCTCTCTCTCTGCAGGCACAGGGAGCAAGAAGGTAAGACCGGCTGCATGTGTGAAAGATGCAGCATAGAATTATGGGTAACAATGCCACTGTGAAGCTAACGGTAGCTTTCGTCTGAACCTTGTGTCGTGTTTGGGCTCAGAACTCTTAAGTCTTAGAACTTTGGCTCCAGTTGTCTGTTTTATACTCTCAAGCATTGAAGGTTTTCTTCACTTCTCCGTGTTATGTTTCTCCAGAACAAGTTGCAGGGAAGCATCAGCAGTGTCTGTAAGGTGTTTTTATTCCTGTTGAACATTTGGTGTTTGTGTTTTGCATCAGAACTTATGATTGACGCGACAAATGCCCTGCAGGTCTCCCGAAGATGGAGGTCTGCCAGGACTACAGTGGTTTTCCTCTGCCGCCCTCAGGCTTTGGTCAGCCGTTGTCTCTTACTGTGGGTGACGTGGTGGAGCTGACTCAGGCCCAGGCCCATGTGTGTTGGTGGGAGGTAAGACCTGATCAGAACTAAAAGACCTTTGCGTGAACAACAAGAGTGTGTGTCTCTCTCAGGGCAGGAACCTGATGACGGGTCAGCTCGGCTGGTTCCCCTCCATCAAAGTCCAGCCCTATATGTTGGTGAGTCTCTGGACTGGACAGGAAGTCCAAACATCTTCTGACCTAAACCTCTGTTCCGTTTCCCAGAAACCAAACCCTGACCTGACAGCTTTCACCTGGTGAATCTTTCTTTTATCCTGATGTCTTACAATGATAACGACCTAGTTCTTGGCGTGACTAATTAACATCCGTCGTACAGGTTTGCAGGAAACTTGGACCGGGACGCATCCAAAGACCTCCTGCTGACCCGGTCAGACGGGACTTTTCTAGTCCGACAGAAGGACAAAGGCGAGTTTGCCATCAGCCTCATGTGAGTCTTGAACACTTGTATCATTAGAAGTGAAGAACACCATAGAGGTTCACATGAAACCTGGTTCTGATCCGGTTCAGGTTCCAGCAAGAGGTCCGGCACATCAGGGTGACGTGTCGCAATGGACTGTACAGCATCAACAACAAAAAGGCCTTCAAGTGTTTGACTGTAAGTGAAAATGACGGCAATGAGTCACATGGTTCTGATGGTTCTGGCGTCTTCCAGGATATGATCCAGTTCTACCAAAAAATCTCCCTGAAGGAGTGCACCAAAGACCTGGACCTCATACTTTCTTCACCTTACAAACAGCCAGAGCACATCAGGACCCAGTACGGCGCTCCAGTTGCTCCGCCAGGTACAGGTCCAGTGATGGTAAGAGCAGTGGTTGCGATTCATACCCATTGTCTCCAACAGGTGGCGCAAGCCATTGCTGTAGCATAGCAAGGGCACGCTACGACTTCTCAGCCCGAGACCGTTCTGAACTTTCTCTGCGGGAAGGAGATACAATCAAGATCCTCTCTAAGAAGGGCGCCAGCGGCTGGTGGAAGGGGGAAGTTTACGGCCGAGTGAGGAACCACAAACCGATTAGGCTGTCAACCACCAGCTGATCATTTCTATCCTCTCCTGCAGGTTGGACTTTTTCCCGCCAATTATGTGGACGAGGATTATTCCGACTACAGCTGACTCTAGAGACGTGTGTACGACCAACGACGACAACATGGGGGTCACTTAATCATCAACTTTATTTTGAAAATATTAAAACAAAAGATCAACCACATAATCGACAGCAAAATATTTTTCCAAAATGTTTTTGTCCGTGTTCACTGGTAGTACAACTCCAGGTTCATGCCGTCATGGATCTCGTCTGGTGACGTCACAGTTAAGGTCCTTTTGGTGGTCAGTGAAGTAACTTGAACAGTTTTACAACTAAATGTGTGTGTAATAAATAAATTAAACATGTAATGACTAATCTGAGTTAGTATCATTATAGTCTGTTGGAAATAGTGTGTTGACACATGGACAAGGATACAGTCGCTTAGAGACACATGGTCTTTGAAGATGGTGTACCTGAGGACAGACATGTTAGCAGGTGAGCACCAAGTCCACAGCCGCGGCATCTCACCATTTCTTCAGGACGATCTTGTCAAAGCGAGTTCCGGTTTGTGCTGCGATCAACTTCTTCAGATCTCCAATCGTGTCGTCGCCGCTAAAACGACCGTTAAGGAAACAACAGGTAAAAGAGACCATAGGGAAGGAGGATGTGGTGGTCCTCGTTATGGTCCAGGTTTCACCAACGGCATCACTTGGCCTCAGTGAGACTCCAGTGTCAGTCAAGGATACTTGCACTTGATCCGGACTTTCTTGCCCAGACGATCGTTGCACACAACCTCGATCATCTTCAACGTGTCTGCTGGGAAGACGCAACATGTTAGCATCATAACTTCGAAGGTATTTCAGTTTAAAAAAAACAACATTGTTAATTCAGAGTTAACAACTCAATTGTATAGTTAGTCCTCTACTCTAGTTAGTGATGCGGATGTATATGACGTTTTATTGTTGTTCGGTCGATGGAAACAAACACACGCTTGAGCTCCTCTTGTAGCGTTAATGTAATTCATCGTCAAAAGGAACGTGTTCGTACATAATTCCTTACCTCGCTCACAACTTGTGGAAATAATAAATCTGTCCGAGGGGATTTTCAAGTTTCGTTGTTCCAGCAGCTTCTTCCTGTTGGATCTTCTTCGTCTGAGTGAGAACACAGTGCTTAACAAACCGT
Organism: Callionymus lyra; assembly: GCF_982586985.1. Lineage (NCBI taxonomy): Eukaryota > Metazoa > Chordata > Actinopteri > Syngnathiformes > Callionymidae > Callionymus > Callionymus lyra. Next base: position 31,212,676 of record NC_141818.1, read on the forward strand.
CAGCAGCAGCGCCGCCACTGGGTCGCCGTCGCCTTTTCACAACTGTCCTTATCTAACGATGTTGTTGTTTTTTTCGAAAAAATAAACATAAATAATATATAAACCATCGTTGTTCACAAAGAAAATGAGACGGGAGCGTACATGTAAAAAGATTGTTTTTAACATAAAAAATATTGTGTCTCATTAAACGATCAGACCCTTCTGACATTCGTCACGTCCGCCTCCGGTCTTTCATCCAATCACACTGCAGTTCTACCAACTGCCCTCGCCCCGAATGCGCTTTATGTCCAATCGCATAATCGCATTTGTTGTGATTGAGACTCAAGCTTGACCTATGGGGTGAGTGGAGCAGCCGCAAATGGGCGGGACTAAGTCCAAAAACAAGTCGCCGCAGCTCCGCCTGTCATACTGCAACAACTGTAGACTTGCTCGTTGAAACGCCTTATTCTGTTTAAATCATGGCGGACGAGGAAAATTTACCCACGGGATGGGAGAAGAGGATGAGTCGCAGCTCAGGTAACAACAACTGCTGCGTGGCAAAGTTTTCCAAGCGTGCACGTAGTTAGCATCTTGGCTACGACGCTAGCTGCATCGTGGTTCTATGACATAAAAGCTAGTTAAAAAAGATCGATATACCTCGAACAAGACATAAAGGTTAGGGGATCATCTTTCTCAGTGTCTTCACCTAAGGTGATGATTATGAAAGGTAGTTTCACTCAAGAGTTCAACCAATCCCTAGTATTTAAACATTAGGTACTGTGTAGCAGATGAAATAAAATCATTGTAAACAGTCAAAGATACCTCGTCTTGAATGTATATTTGAAAGTGAAATGACAAACAGAACAGACAACAACAAGATCAGAAGCTGACCTGCCGTGTTTCTGTGCTCCAGGGAAAGTCTACTACTTCAACCACACGACCAATGCCAGCCAGTGGGAGCGGCCAGTGTCTGACGGAGGCGAAGAACCAGAGAAGGTTGTATGATCACCGCATTGACTTCTCTTTTTTTTTCGCCTTGTAAAGATCGTTGTTAATTTCTGATTAATTTCTGTTTTCTGTGCTCGACTCTCGAGTATTTCGCTTCTTGACTCGTCTTGCCTCTCCACAGGTGCGCTGCTCTCACCTGCTGGTGAAGCACAATCAGTCCCGTCGTCCGTCTTCCTGGAGAGAACGGAACATAACGCGGTCCAAAGAAGAGGCAGTGGAGATGATCCAGAGTAAGCCCCTTTTGGAGTGCCATGGGGTAATACCAGCAGACTGAGTGTGTTGTGTCCTCAGAGTACATCGAACAGATCCGGTCTGGAAAAGAGACCTTGGAGTCTTTGGCCTCGCAGTTCAGCGATTGCAGTTCGGCGAAGGCCGGAGGAGACCTGGGACAGTTCGGCAAAGGTAATGACCCGCTGACCTTCATCCGGTCTTGTTAAACGGATCCAGTAATCGTCTAAAATCAATTAAGACCAACAGTACAGCACGACAGACTATTGTTCAAAGTGTCATTAGAAACATCTAAAATATCCTCTGGTAGCATCGCTGGTAATTTCTCAGTCACATTCTGACTAATTTTTCTTGTTGGTTTGCAGGTCAGATGCAGAAACCTTTTGAAGACGCGTCATTCGCTCTTAGTGTCGGCGACATGAGCGGCCCTGTTTACACTGACTCTGGAGTCCACATCATCCTACGCACTGGCTGAGAAGACGCATCAACATACAATTCCACGCACGCACGCGCACACACACACACACAATTAAAATATCCGATTGATCAAGGCAGTCAAATGATAAAATTCTGCATCGTTTATTAGCTGTCTGTCACATGACCCTCTGACCTTTGAGCAGCGTGACTGTGTGTGTAGCGTCTTCTAGCATCCTGACTCGATTAACTTCCGTTGTGACATAGACATGCTCAACACCTGAACGGACCTCTTCCTTAATAAAGCTTTTTTTTTCTAAGTTTTCCATTGTTCTTTATTGTTATTACGTCGCTTCTACCAAAAACGGTTCGACAAAACTGTTTATTCAGACGTTCCTTAGGCAGTGTCGGCGCTCCCGTGTGGTCGCAGTTGGAAGTGCAGTCAGTAACCAGTCTCCTGTGTCAGAACCACTAAATGGTTATGTACGTCCGAGACCGCAGCAGGAGGCGGACTAACGACCTCTGCCTCGATAAAGCCCGTAGAAAAGACTTCCTGCTCAGCCTGTAAAAGGCGACCCCCGCCGGTGCCACCAGACCTGTAATGACAGCAGCTGACCCACACGGAACCGCCTGGAGGAGGTACACTCACACACACGTGGATTCAATTCCAGTCGGTTGACAGTTGTACTGAGAAAGGGCGATGAGGCAGGACGCATCCAAAAAACAGGACATTTGGATCTGGTTCTTACTCCGGATCATCGGTCCAAACCCGCAGTGAACCAACAGGTCTGGATGGAGTTCGGATTGACCCTGTTTCTGACTCTGATGAGCGGAAATGCAGCTTCACGTTTGTCTGCTGCTTCTTGTTATTTCAGGTGAGAACTTTGCTCTTTGTCTATCTGCTCTTTTCATGAACGTGTTTTCTGTGTTGTCCTCAAATTTATCGATGCTTTTGACACAGTGAGTGGCATGTAAACAACAAACATTCTTGCTTGTTTGTTCACATTGGAGTTCTAAATCGTTTTTGAAGGGGTTTCACTGACCTTCCTATAGGTGTGATCCATAAAAAACTTCAAAGGTGGACGTCAAGTTCTGGTACCGTGTCTGCTCTTCCTTGATTCAATCTGGTCACTAAGTGGGGAGATCAGTCTGAATGGGTCACGTCTCTCTCATCATTCCTGGAATTCAGTCCGACAGTCTCATGACTGACCCGACTCCACCGCAGACCTGCAATTTGAGTGACCCTGACAAGAAGCTGCCCAGAGGTTCTAGAGCACCCTGGTAACATCCTGCTGTCGATACTTTCCTGAGTGGAGGTCCAGCTGTTCTGGTGTCTATAGTCACATACTCTAATCCAAGCCTCCTGCCATTACAATATTATTACATGTGGGCTTGACTAAAGTGCTCCTGGTCTCAGGGTTGAGGTCTGGGTCGATTGTAATGTATGTGTTTTGATGGTAAGCTGGTCAGAACCAGAGCTTGATTTTTGGTAAAATATATGTTGAAATGTCCTATCACGAGTCTCTAAAGGTTGTTTTGTTTCCTGGTTCTCCAGTTCAGGACCCCAGTTCCTGGGTTACGGCCATGGAGGGAAACCTTTCTGGGGAAGTCCAACTGGATGATGGTTCTGGTTCAACGACTGCGGGACAACAGCCAGACTCCCCAACAACATTGGGTTGGACGATTCTGTCTCTTCCTGAGGAAGCTGTGAACAATAGAGCGGAAACATCTGGACCGTCGGACCGACCCGCTTCTGCCTCAACAGACTGCCTACACACTGTGGACACGCACACTGACCTACTGAACACACACTCAGTGGGTACACATACCGACCAAATCAAATCACAAACACAACCGTTGCCCCTGACAACCAGCGAGGTGGTCACTGTCTCTCCTGCACTGAGACGGACCAACACAGGTTTTCCCTTCACCTTTGACTCGATAACTTCGTCCCCTGACAACAGAATCCCGTCCTCCTTTGGTCCCCAAACCATGTCCTCAGTCCAGAACTTCACCATGTTGTCCTCCGTTATTCTTGTAAGTCAGAGCGGGTCACCTGACCCTACACATCCCATCCCATCACAAAAACCTCCCTGGACCAAAACATCAACACAACACATAGACTCACACGTGTCTTCCTCTTCAGAGTCCTCCAAGACAACCATAGATTCGACCACAACAGTGGTGACACTTTTATTGACACACACAGAGGAAAAACAAACGCACAAAGAAGACATTCAAACACGCATGGATGAAACTCTGACTCAAACGGAGGAAACTCCATCACACACTCTGACACACACGGAGGACACTAGGACACCCTCTGAGGAGACTTGGACACACACGGAGGACAATCAAACACAAACTCAAACACACAGAGAAGGCATACAGACACACATGGATGAGACTCTAGAACATACTCAGACACACTCTCAGGACATTAGAACGCATACTTCGACACACACAGAGGAGACTCCCATTCGGGACACTCAGGGACACACGGAGCAAACTAAAAAACACACTTGGACACACACATTGGAGAATCTAACACACAAGGAAGAAGCTCACATTTCCTCTGAAGATACTCGGACACCCTCTTTGACAATCACAGAGGCGACTCCAACACACACCTGGACACCCACACAAGACACAGCAACACACAAAGAAGAGAGTCGGACACCCTCTGAGAACACTTGGACAATAAAAGAGCCGACTCCAACACACACCTGGACACCCACACAAGACACGGCAACACACAAAGAAGAGACTCGGACACCCTCTGAGAACACTTGGACAATGAAAGAGGCGACTCCAACACACACCTGGACAACCACAGAAGACCCTCTAAAGCGCAAAGAAGAGATTCATACACGTATAGAGGAGACTCAAACGCACACTCGGAGACATACTACTACACCATCCATATTTCCACATGTGTCCTCTCAGTCTCCTCAAGTCTCCAGTCCTAAAAGAGGTTCTGATCCAATGTTTTCCACCACGAGCGTCCCTGAGATACCTCTGACGTTAAGCTCCTCATCTGGACGTCTATTGTCCACCTTCAACCCTCGTGAGCACCAGGAAACCCTCTCATGGTCTTCCACTGTATCTGGACCTCACCTGAGCGTCAACTCTCTACCTGCTGCTGTACCCAAGTTCTTCATCGTCCCTGACCAGCCGGCCAGCATCAGAGGTGAGACAACTATCTCCGACTTGCTGAGACAGTTCTGGTCATCAGTTATCCTCATTGTGAACTCAACTATTACAGCACTCCGGTCTGGTGGAGAAACCTGTGTGAAGTTGATGAAGTGACCTCTGGTGGTCAGATCTTTTAGTGCCTGCTGTTGTGTGGAGGGTTGCTGCTGCACCCTGCAGGAGAAGTTTGGAAACACTGTTGTTTAAGGGTGTTCTTCTGTGCAGTGAAAACTGTGGAGCTTCTACTTCAGATGATGGTGGAAGATTCTAAAGCTGCTTCACCTGCAGGCCTCCAGGAGGACACTTCGGTCTGGGTGAGACTCACAGAATTAAACAGAGACCCGCTTCACTCACTGTTCCTAAACCGTGATGTCTTCAGGTGACTCCGTACCTGCATCGGGCAGCAGGATTCAGTCGAGTGCTGGACGTCTGGAGCAGGTGCACGCTGGTTCTGGGCGATTGGAGGGGGTCTTTCCTGTCAGGATTCACCACCGATGTGTGTCATTGCAGCGGTCAGGCGGTCCAGAGTCTGCTGGAATTTCACACCAGTGGCGCCCTCAGGTGGATCGGCACCCGGGGATCTCTGCTGGAACTGACGGGACTGGCCAGTGTGGTCCATGATGGGACCCGCTTCAGGAAGTCCAGGATCACTAACATCACAGTGGGAGGTGCTAACTAATCTTACAGAACCATGATGCTCAAGGAGGAGGTCCTCAACGTTATTGATGACATCATCTCACCTGTGCTGTGTGTCTAGGTGTTCAGAGCGACGTGTGCGACTGGCTGCTTCAGTGTCCCGCAGGCTTCAACTGCCAATCAGAGTCTGGAAACTTCAGCTGCTCGTCCGTCTGCCACACTGATCATTGCAGACACCAAGGACTCTGTACACACCACACACACCTGCTGCCCGTCTGCAGGTAACACTCGCACCTAGATGACCAACACGGGTGACCACATGTGTTTGTGTCTAAGGTGTCTGGTGGGTGAGGACTTCTGGTTCATGGGTCGGCGCTGTGACGTCCGAATGACTCGGGGGCGACTTGTAGGCACCTGTGTGGCCGTTGTGCTGCTCGTGGTGGCCGTTATAGGCGCTCTGGCTTTGGTAGCAGTCCGAAGGTACAGAGCGGCTCTGATCCAGGCAAAAGTGGACCAGACCCGGAGCAGGTAACCTGTCCATATAGTGACAGTTATTCTCTGTGTGTCAGGGTTTCCACATTGTGTTGAATTATCTGACCTTTCACCTGTTCCTCATCATTGAAGTTTGTATCTCTAGCTACCGCAGGTTCAACCATTTCGACGAGTTGTCGGGCCGGTTCTGGCCACGCCCTTCGGCCGGGTCAGCCGACTCTCTGGACAATCCTGCCTTCACTCCCTCAGACGAGCTGCTGCACCTACGGGCGCTGGACCGACCCTGCTGTTACCATGACGACACTATGTCGCTGCCATCCACCTGCCCAAGTCACATCAACACAGTGTACCCTCACAGGTTAATGCCCACAAATAAAAATACAATTCACACTGCTCTTCTGGGCACTGAGGTCAGGGTCTTTTTTCAGCTCTCAGTATGGCTGGTGGGCCAGTGAGGCCAGCATTGGCGATGGAGTCCTGGACTCTGGAAAGGCCAGTGACCTCTCGGTCTGCAGTTGGCCCGTAGAACCGATCCACTGGACCCCGTTTCCACTACTGCAGCAGCTGGCGGTTCAGAGAACACCAACCGTAAGTCCCAGCAGAACAGACAATAGAAAGTGTGCTGATTCGACTCTTCCTCTGAGCAGGTCTGCGTGTCCAGAACCCGATCCTACTGTGAAGGGATGGAGCTGGTGGACCTGAGCAAGAGCTGGACCGCCTGAATCATTAAGACCTTGACCACCAGAGTCCCCAAGACTTCTGAGAATTTGATTGCTTAAGAACTGATCATCAGTGTTAAAGGAAGCGTACCAGTAGAGTCTTTGAAGAACTGGACTGTCTAATGTTGTTGGTAAATAAAAATAACTGTTTATAAATGTGTTCCTCAAGATAGCCAGAGCTTTAAGAAAAGTATTTCAACCCACAACCTTTCTTAACCCTTGGGTTATCTTTTGCCTGAAAACAAATGTAATTGTTTTATCCATTATATTCCTACTGGGTCAAGGTGAACTTTAACCAGAAACAACACAATGGATGCAACGATTACATTTGTTTTCGGGCCTTTGGGTCACCTTGACCATGAGATAACCCAAGGGTTAAGTCCTCAGTAGGAAGCCTAGAAGGTGTCTGGATGAATCAGGATTATTGTCTCGCTTTAGGACACAACAAAATTGGTGATCCAGAACCGCAGGTTGAGTTAGGAGAATTTATGGCAACTGCCATGATCGGCTAGCATCATTTCAGAAGCCATCTGGTAAGGGTTAGCATCAGTTAAGAAGCTAGCTGCTTACTGTTAGAATCATTACAGAATCAAGATGCTAACAGTTAGCATCATTTTAAAAGGAAGTTGCTTAGGGTCAGCATAATTCAAGTAGCCAACTGCTAATGGATAGCATCATTTCAGATTGAAGCTGCTAATGGTTAGCATCATTTTAAAACCTAGCTACTTATTGTTAGCATAAGTTTAGAAGCCAATTGCTAACATAACTGCTTAATTTCAGAAGCTAGCTGCCTAACAGAATATTTTCAGAATATAGCGGCTTACTTTTAGCATCAGTAGCCAGTCACTAACGGTTAGAATCATTACAGACTATATCTGCCTACTGTAAGAATAATTTCAGAATGAAGCTGCCTTTTGTTAGCAACAGTTCAGGAACCAGATCCTAACAATTAGCATCATTTTATAATCTAGCTGCGCACAGATAGCATAGGAAGCTAGCTGCTTATGGTTAGAATAATTTTCAAATCATGCTGCTAATGGTTAGCAGTTTTCAAATCTAGCTACTTACTTTTAGCATCAGTTTGAAAGCTGTCGCTAACAGTAAGAATAATTTCAGAATATAGCTGCTTACTGTTGGCACCATTTCAGAATCTAGATGCCTATTGTGAGCATAAATTTCGAAGCTAGTCACTTACCATTAGAAAATATTGAAAATTTAGCCGCTAATTGTTAGTATAATTTTAGCAGCTAACAATTAGCCTAATTTCAATTACTGCTGAATTACTGTTAGAAGCTGGTTAGTAACGGTTAGAATATTCTGAGAATGTAGATGCTTTACTGTTAGTATCAGTTAAGAAGCCAGTTGCTAATGGCTAGCATCATTTTAGAATAAAGCTGCTTACTGTTAATTTTAGAATCTAGCTTCTAACGGTTAGCATAATTTACAAAGCCAGCCAATAACGGTTAGAATCATTTCAGAATGAAGCTGCTTCATAAGATTTGACCAGTTTTATCTTAGTAGTTACTGAGTCCGCCTGTAATGCGGAGCAGATTAATAAGTATTCACAACCTTGTGTTCTATTTTGTGGATGAATAAGATGCTGTCAGTTCGGTTTTTTTTTTTCCAAACGTTTAACCGAATATTTTTGGCGTCTGTACATTTGGGTTTTTTTTCGGTTTCGCGGAATTTAAACAGCTACAGCCGTGGAAGGAAGAGCTAGCAAAGAGTGTGTAGATCCACCTCACCAGAATGATGGGAATGGAGAAGAGAGTGAAAAAAGTGAGTTACGGACCAAGTATGTGGAGAAGTGAGTGAGCGAGGCTTGGAGGATGAGTGAGAAGTAGCTACCTGCCAGCTTCTACCATATACGGTCTGGCTTAGTTCTCTTCACTGTATGTGTGAGCAATGCAGTGTGTGTGCGTGGGTGTGTGTGTGTGTGTGTGTGAGGCAACATGTGTGACTAATACACAGTTAAAATGACACATTCAGAGAAAAAATACTGAGAAATGTAGTCAGACTGGAAAGTTATAAGAATTTTCACAGGTTGGAGAATGTTCGCACACACACACACACATTTGACATACACTCCCTTAAAAAGAGAGGATTCATTCATTTCCTCAGCATGGTCACATGACCTGGGCAATGCATTCTTCCCCCCATGTGACCTGCTCCAATATCTCCTTATATGGACGCCATCCAAAGATCTCTTAAAGGGATGATGCTGTGTGTGTGTGTGAGGGAGAGAGTGTGTGTGTGTGCACCCATATATGCGTGTTTGTGAGAGAAAACGTTTGTGTATATATTTGTGTGCGCATGTATGTGTATGTGAGCGAGAAAGTGTGTTTGTGTGTGGGATAATGTGCGTCTGAAAAGCCAATTACCCTGATGGGATGGTTGACCTCTGACCTATGTATCCTCCTTGAACTGCTCCGACAAGTGTGTGTCACTTCCAGACAGTATCTGCTGAGGTTAATGTTCGAACTGACTTCCTGTTGGTGGTAGTCGGAATCGGAGCCCAGGTGAACCCCAGAACATTCACGCACACACCCACATACACACACACGCACACGCACACACACACACAACAGCTTAAGACACTTATATTTGTGCAGGCTTTTCCCTGATTTTCTGAGACTCTTCTGTTTGTCTCTGTGTTGTCTTGACCTTTTAAGTATTTATTTTATTGGGTATTTTTTTTATTGTTTAAGCGCTTTGTGACCCTGGTCCAGAAAAGCGCTCTATAAATACTAATTACTACACAATGAAAAGGAGTACCACTCTATGACATCACTGACACAGGTACAATCCAGGAGCACAGAGACAAGGGATGAGACCAGAGGTCAGCAGTGTTTGCTGTGCCCACACTTCACTGTCAACACAGTGTGTGTGTGTGTGTGTGTGTGTGTTGACACTGACCCAAAGGTGTTGACAACCACCACAGAACACATCGCATGGAGTTTGAAGTGTTGTTCACCACAAAATGAACTCCCAAAAAATCCTCGTGTTCATGTCTGATCACGTGGTGTCTCCAGGATTTCGTGAGTTCATCTGAGCTGCAAACAAAAGTCGTTTTTGATACAAGTTAGTTCCATCTTAGTCCTTGTCACCCCCACCCGGTTGTAGCGCCGTTATCTACAATGGCCACGCCCAGTCACCGCAGCTCAACCAATCAGACTCATCCGTGCGGAAAGTTTTCCTTTTATGGAGAGGGGCTGCAGCACGAGCGCGTTTAAAAACCCGGCACGACCGGATCTCGTTGCAGTCAAGTTGAGACGCTCGGCGGAGGAATACACAGCATCGCTAACGCACCCGCACACAGGTAAACGGCTTCTGTCTTGATGGTTTTTCAATGAAGTATAACCGGCTCTTGTATTTTTGAAAGGATTTTCGACTGTACGCGCCGTTAAATGTCACGATTAAACGAGTGCCGGATAACTTTTTAAAGTTTGTGAATCCGCATCAAGTCCCATATTCTGTCCATCGACCTGTTTTTTATCAGACTTCTATTAGTGTGTAGTTGTCATCTTCAGACGTGTGTGTTGTGTGTCCGCTGCAGTCACGACACACTGTACACCTGAAGTTGATGCTCTTGATCGCGTGGGAGTGGCTGCACGCGGGTGTGGGTTACCGTGGGTAACGATAGAAGCTTCTGGCCGGACTCACTTTTTTTTTTCTCCCCATATAAGGCAGTGGTCAGTCAGACTGTGCTTCTGGACCGAGCCCTGCGCCACTGCGACATCCAGCGTTCGTGCTGCGCAACGACGCGCGCGGACGAGACTGCAGTCAGAGAGACGTGAAGTTAAACTTGTTGTGTGTCTGCAGAAAAAAATGGAAGACGACATCGCCGCCCTGGTCGTGGACAACGGCTCTGGAATGTGCAAAGCTGGCTTTGCCGGAGATGACGCCCCACGCGCGGTGTTCCCCTCCATCGTGGGGCGACCCAGACATCAGGTACTGAACCCCAACAGGGTGTTTCTCAAAACCTTCTGTTAATAACCCTTATTGATTCTCAAAAATACAACTATTAGCAAATTTATGAATTAAAATTACCTGAAATTTTGAATGTCAAACTAATCTGATTTAAGTAATCTAAGGTGTAAACTGTTGCATATTGTTTATTTGTGAAGTGAACACTTTTTATTTGTACTTTTTAAATTGTTATTGAATTTATTCTTATGATCTTATCGATCTGTTTAGTCTTTGCACTATGTTTTTCTACATTGACTGGAATCTTATTTTCCAAAATGATCAATAAAGATCTATCAAATTTCAACTTGAGTGTCAAGTTTATGACCGTTTTAAAAGGGTGCTTTACTTGTTAGCTTAGCTTCTTGGGATGTCAATCTCGCATTACACAGTAAAACTTATTTTGATTAGTTTTTATAAATTCTATAATAAAATGCTGAGAGGAGATCACTGGACAAACTATTGTCCATCATGGATGATGACAGTCATCCTCTCAGAGAAGCAGATGAAATCCCAGATGTAAAACGAATAGATTCAAGGACTCATTCACTCCTCGTGCTATTAGTCTAATTCTGAGTTTGGGGGCAAGAATCGAATAAAAGTATCAGGATGTTCTATTTATTCTATGTTAATCTTTGTCTTTGTTGTTTTTCCTTTGATCTATGTTCTTTTATCTTTAGACTTGGATTGTATCTTGGTCTTTCTCTTTATTTCTTTGTTCTTGTTCTTATTTTATTTTTTTTCATGAATTATTGCTGTGGCTAATTGGAAAAAAAACCAAAGTTCTACCTAATGTAAATGAACATGAGATGCATTGATGTATCAAATGGCGTAATTTAATAAATATCTGAGTAAGATGATTGTCTTTCAGAACATGAATGTCTCATCTTGTCCCAGATTTAAGAAAAAGTATGCCCACAGATCATATCTTTTTATCTTCTGACGGCTCCTTGTTGGTTTTCAGGGTGTCATGGTCGGGATGGGTCAGAAGGACAGCTATGTCGGTGACGAGGCTCAGAGCAAGAGGGGAATCCTGACCCTCAAGTACCCTATCGAGCACGGTATTGTCACCAACTGGGACGACATGGAAAAGATCTGGCATCACACCTTCTACAACGAGCTGAGAGTGGCCCCGGAGGAGCACCCCGTGCTGCTCACTGAGGCCCCCCTTAACCCAAAGGCCAACAGGGAGAAGATGACTCAGGTAAACGATTGCTCTGATGTGACTCTTCATCTCCTCCTGCTCAAGCCTGTCTCCTCATTTCCTCCTGATCCTTCATCTTCAGGTTTCTCTGTCCTGAGTCTCTGACGAAGCTTCAGGTCTTTATCTTGTGCTGTGACTCGGCATGTTTCTCACCTTTAGCATGATGGCGTGTCTTTAACTTTGACTCTCGTCCTCATTGAAGTTTTAACCTGTGACATGCATGCCTCCACAGATCATGTTCGAGACCTTCAACACGCCTGCCATGTACGTGGCCATCCAGGCGGTGCTGTCGCTGTACGCCTCCGGTCGTACCACCGGTATCGTCATGGACTCCGGCGACGGTGTGACCCACACTGTGCCCATCTACGAAGGCTACGCTCTGCCCCACGCCATCCTCCGTTTGGACCTGGCAGGCCGGGACCTCACAGACTACCTCATGAAGATCCTGACTGAGCGGGGCTACAGCTTCACCACCACCGGTGAGTTCAGCAGCCGGGTCGACACTCTGCTCTGAATCCGACTGACTCTCTGGTTCTGCAGCCGAGCGTGAGATCGTACGAGACATCAAGGAGAAGCTCTGCTACGTCGCTCTGGACTTTGAGCAGGAAATGTCCACCGCGGCTTCATCCTCCTCCCTAGAGAAGAGCTACGAGCTCCCCGACGGTCAGGTCATCACCATCGGTAACGAAAGGTTCCGCTGCCCAGAGGCTCTCTTCCAGCCCTCATTCCTCGGTGAGTCCCAAACAACCTGAAAACAAATCGGTTGAATTTTGTTCTAAATAAGATGTTTGTCGGCTTCAGGCATGGAGTCGTGTGGTATCCATGAGACCACCTTCAACAGCATCATGAAGTGCGACGTGGACATCCGTAAGGACTTGTACGCCAACACGGTTCTCTCCGGAGGAACCACCATGTACCCCGGCATCGCCGACCGCATGCAGAAGGAGATCACGGCTTTGGCTCCGACCACCATGAAAATCAAGGTGACCACTTAACACCTTCTGCTCGGGTCTTAAGAAGGACATTTTTTTTTGACCCGTATTTCTTCTCCCCAGATCATCGCGCCCCCAGAGAGGAAGTACTCCGTCTGGATCGGAGGCTCCATCCTGGCATCCCTGTCTACCTTCCAGCAGATGTGGATTAGCAAGCAGGAGTATGATGAGTCCGGCCCCAGCATCGTCCACAGGAAGTGCTTCTAAAGACACTCGGGGTCATCCTCTCACACTGCTGCAAACACACACACACACAAACGGGCTCGTCATACACACACTTGAGTGTTTGTGAAGCGGCACTCTCGTCACTTTGGCACGACGCCCCCTGCTGGGGAGGATCTGCAAGAGTCTAGAGCAGTGTGAATGTGAGGAACATTGTGTTTGTGTAGTTCATTCCAGATGTTCACTTATTTGCCTCTATGAAGGTTGTTCTGCGTCGCCCAGAGCGCTGTTGTGTTGCTCCAAATGTAAATTATAATCTGTGTTTTGTTTTGTACTCCGCCTTGAAGATTCTGCTCCAGTTGGTTTGTCATGATGCGAAAGCTCAAGCTTCTCTTGTATGAAGGGCTTGAGCCTGAGGTCTACACAACAATAAAGCGCACACATCTGAGTCTGGTCTCGTCAATGATTAGTAATGAAGTTGTCACCAGGAGAGAAACTATCAAAGACATGAGTGACATCTGAACACTGGTCGTGCGGTTGAAGGCCACACTCGGACCAGAGGGTTGTTGGGTGCATCATAGTGTCACCAGATTTCACCGTTTTAAATAATGGGCTTATGCTATTTGGACATGTAGGATTTAGTGATTTTACTGCTAATACTTGTATACACACGTAGCAGGTTTAAAGTGCATTCATGTTAGGTTTCTCATAAAAACGGGTGTGAAAAGTAAGTTTAAGTCCTGGATTTGTAAATGCGTTAACCTTTAGACATTAAGTTTGGCGAAAGGACTTGTTGACATTTGCTTCGAAAAACCTCGTGTCTCGTCAATGACGGTCAGTTAACGCTAAACCTTGCACACCAGCGCCTCCTACTGGCGGACAACCGGAAGACGGTGATGCCATCCTAACCGCTTTTTAAAGGGCCCTCAGTTGAAGTGTGGGGAAGTTTTGACTGGTCAAGGTAACTGAGAATTGAAGAGGGAATACTTTTGTTTGTTTAGCATACAATAGAAATGGAGACAAGTTTGGATTAAACTCCATCCTGGAGTCTTCACTAATAATCGTCTCTCAGGAGGAAATTCTGTACGAACTCTATATTTGAGAGACTGAATGGAGTCTTGTGTATTTTCCTCATGATGAAAAATCACATCTGGAAGAAAAGCGTATTTTGTCACGCCGAACTTATTTTTATTTACCCTAAAATACTTTAGGTTATGCTTGCAACGTATTGATGTTTGTGAACATTTGATCATGATTTTTGAGTTTTTGAGTCAAACTGCAAGCTACTCCGGGATCAGTGTGTTACAGACTATTGAAAGTACTTTATATATACAATTATTGATGATGAAATGTATTTCTGATATACACTAGTCACATTTTTGATTAATCAATCAATAAATCCATCAATAAATACCAATAGGTAATTAGTTTCTTGCAGCGGAGGGATATTCGGCTACAGGTCGCTCTGCTGCACTGCGGTGGACTTAGTCTTCCGCCGTTGAAACTAGATCCCATTCCTACGCGAAGACACGGCGTCTGTGTCCATCAGTGGGTGGAATTCGCTCGCGGGGGTGTTAAGAGAACCCCTGCGTGTCTTCCACGGGTCAAATTTAGACGCAGAATGTCCGAACAGAATAGCCTGACAGCGAGCGGAGAAGCACCGCAGCGCCGCGGAGGAGCAGCGGCGTGACGGTGAACTGCAGAGACCGCGGCTGCAGCTTCTGCTGACATTTTCTGCCCGAAAACTCGGTCCGAGAAAACCACCCGGACGCCCACGGAGGCGGCGGAGATGCCCGGGATGATGGAGAAAGGCTCCGAGTATTTGGGGAAAGGCCGCTCGAATGGCACCAAGAGTCCGTCCACAGCCTCGAACGGACATTTCTCTGACGAGAGCGGCAGCGACGACGAGCACGGTGAGTGTGTCACTCTGGTCCCTCGAACCCGCCGACAGCCCTCAATGTCTTCCATCTGCTTCGCCTCCAGATGTGGGGATGCGAGTTGGATCCGACTACCAGGCCGACATTCCGGAGCTGGAGGCTGGTGAGTGTCGAGGAGCGACGGTGACGCTTCGCTGTCGCTGCAGCCGCTAATAACGCGTTATTACGCTGTTATTAACGCCTTGACTGAGCGTTCTTTGCACCGCGATGACAGCCACCCAGTTCAATAACCGTCCTTGCACAAACCAGCTCCAAATATATCAAGAACTTTTCAAAACCGACGTAGAAACGCTCGTTATCCAGTGAGTGTGACGTCATCGTGGTGCTAAGACGAAAACAATATTAAATTGTTTTTTTTTCTGAAAGTACCTGAAATCGTTGACATATTTCACCTCGATTAACAGCAAGTACATAAATGTGTTTTTTAAATTTTCTGCATTTTCTTGTACAATCGAATCTCACCAAAAACACTTTAAATATATGTATTTATTACGTCATATATATTTATTTAACTCAGCATTGCTGAGTTCTTTTCTTTTCTTTCTTTATTTTTCTTTCTTTCTTGTCTTTTCTTTTTCTTTTTTTCTTTGTTATTTTTCTTTGATCTATGTTCTTTATCTTTAGACTTAGATTGTATCATCTCGTTCTTTCTCTTTATGTCTCTTTGTTCTTGTTCTTATTTTATTTCGATTTATTTTTTATGAAAAATTGCTGTATTTGCTGTGGCTAGTTGGAAAAAAATAATTAATAAAGTTCTACCTACCTAAATTGTAACAACTTGGAGACTAGTGACGTCACAAAGATGTGATCCGTGTAGTTTTGGCTAACGTAACATATTTGTTCAGCTCACTTTGAAAACTTTGAAAGTTAATCCTAAAATGTTACGTTACCTGGGTCAATGTGACCCGGTGGCCAGAAAAAAATGTGTGGTATCCCTTGTGCTGTCTCTGGGTCAAGGTGAACGACCTCCACCACTGCATTTGTATTTATGGAAGCCAGGGAGTTCGTTCACCTTGACACAGAGGCAGCGCAAGGGATATCACAAACACATTTGTTTCCGGCTTCTGGGTCAACAGTTAAGTTTGCTTTTGACCACTTTTAAATTGAGAGGATCAAATGGTTCCCACGGCAACACTGCTGCTCGATAGTCGTTGTCATATCAATTGAAACCTGTCGTTCGTTACACATTAGACAAACAAAGATGTCGAAGCTCCTGCAGCTGAAGCAATATTTGTTCTTAGGTTCTGTCAAGTACTCAGAGAAGGAAAGTGGCGGGATGCTGGTCTGGTCTCCGTACCATAACATCGTAGACTCCAAACGTAAGTGGTGACCTCCTAGTTTGATGTAAGGAAGATGTTTGTATGTGTGTTGTTATGTGCATCATGACTTACTTACACACAGCCCTATGACTCTATTCATGTCAAGACTGTAGATTGTGTAGAAATAAACTAACTAACAATTTTATATACATAAAAAAGAATTGTTAAAATCCCCACTTTTATTTTTTGCAAAAAAATGCATATGATATACAGTGTTACAAGTTTAGCTTAAATATAACTTTATTAACATCTTACTCTCAACATTATATCATTTTCTAAAAAAAATGTATTTTATTCTTAAGTTTTGTGTTATTTGTTTCCATCATATTAGGCTTCTTTTTTCTTCATCAAATATTTCTCAAGCAATGACAGCCTTTCACAACAGTTGTATTTAATGTCACCACTAAGGTCATTTTAACTTCCTGCCCTTGATCTACTAAATAAACAACGGCAAACCATTTTGGAAAAGGCAAGAAAAAAAAATGGAAAACAACTTTCAAAAAGCCAAGTTAGATTGATCCAACAAACAACAAATACAACACACTTGTTACACAATTGTGAGCTTGTGTTAAGCTGATTTAGTTGTGTTTGATTTTACTTCATTTTGTTTTTTTTATTTCTGAACTCATTTTTTGTAATAACTCAAACGTTTGAAAGATACATGCACTGGTCAAGGACCTGATACTCTGGTCAGAATCTAACCAACTCCTCCTCCACAGTGGACGAGTACATCTCCTTAGCGAAGGAGAAACATGGCTACAACGTGGAGCAGGTGAGTTGGAGGCAGGTGGGAGGAGTGTAGCATCAGGTGACATGTTTGTTTGTGTGTGTGTGTGTCCAGGCGCTCGGGATGCTGTTCTGGCACAAGCACAACATCGAGAAGTCTCTGGCCGACCTTCCCAACTTCACACCCTTCCCGGACGAGTGGACGGTGGAGGACAAGGTTCTGTTCGAGCAGGCCTTCAGTTTCCACGGCAAGAGCTTCCACCGCATCCAGCAGATGGTAAGCACCTCGAACTCCTGATACCACAGCGCCACCTGGTGCTTGAAACAGGAAATACTCTGTTTAAAATACTCTTGAACTACCTGGCGAAGACTGATGATGTCATTAAACAAAAGAGTGTGTGTTCAGTTACCAGACAAGTCAATTTCCAGCCTGGTCAAGTACTACTATTCATGGAAGAAGACTAGGTCCAGAACCAGCCTGATGGACAGGCAGGCCCGCAAACTAGTCAGCCGCAGTAACCACGGCGACAGGTACGGATGTGAGCCAGTGAGCGAAATTTCTCGACAATGTGCGACTGATGAGGTGGTTTGTTGCCGTAGCGACGAGGAGATGGAAGAGTCGACCCCTGTGGAACCCCACGATAGCGACTATGACCCTAACAAGGAGGCCAAGAAGGAGGTGAGTCGTCAACAACCTTTTCCGAGATGAATGTGAGGGCGTTCAAGTGACCGTCACTCCCGCCTCCACAGCCGAGTCAGGTGGAGCCGGTGCTACCGGGCTCCAAGGTGGCTCTGGGCCGAAGAGAACACCAGACACTGCAGCACCGACACCACCAGCGCTCCCGCTGCCGCCCGCCCAAAGGCATGTACCTGACCCAGGAGGACGTGGTGGCCGTGTCCTGCAGCTCCTCGGCCGCCAACACGCTCCTACGTCAACTGGACATGGAGCTGGTGTCGCTGAAGAGACAGGTGGGAGCACCAAGAATTAAACAAATTAAATTAAATGTAATTGTAAGCTAGAAAACAATATTCTACTGTGTGACATCACATCAGCTGCCAGACTGTCAACTCTCATGCAGGTCCAGAACGCCAAACAGACCAACAGCGGACTGAAACACGTACTAGAGTCTGGTATCGACCAGTTCTGTCTGCCCGAGGTGAAGCTAGCGATTGTTTGTGGTCGTCACCATTCAAACTAACGACAAATATTCCTTTCATAGGGTAACCAGAAAGTGAACGCTCGCTGGACAACTGACGAGCAGCTGCTGGCGGTCCAAGGTCAGAAGCTTTCCGCTAACCCTCTTGAGAAGCAGTGAAACCAGGAGCTCCGTTGATCCCGCAGGTGTCAGGAAGTACGGCAAGGACTTCCAGGCCATCGCCGACGTCATCGGCAACAAGACGGTGGGACAGGTCAAGAACTTCTTCGTCAACTACCGCCGCCGATTCAACCTGGAGGAGGTCCTGCAGGAGTGGGAGGCTGAGCAGGGCACCCAGGCGCCCAACGGAGATGGCGCCCCCTCTGGAGACGAGGGGAAGAACAGCTCCAACACGCAATCAGGGAAAAGCACAGATGAAGAGGAGGAGGAGGTGAGTGAGCTGAAGGTGTGCGACACGCAACACAACTTAATGGTGAAACCTCTCCTGCAGCAGGGTCAGGTGATCTCCTCCAGTGCCCCTCCTGCTGTCGCCACTTCCTCCACGGCGGCCCCACCAGTCGCCTGCAGCCCCTCCTCGTCACTTCACCAGCCGCCTCCACTTCTGCGACCGTCCCTCCCAGCCACGCCTTCCCTGCACCGCCAGCCGCCGCCGCTGCAGCAGCAGGCCCGTTTCATGCAGCCCCGGCCTGCCCTGCACCAGCCCCCTCCCCTGATCCGCCCCTCCAACCCACTACCACCACGCCTGAACCCCCGCCCCCCCGCCCCTGGAAACTCAGGAGGTCCCGCCCCGCAGCCGGAGACGACCCCGCCCTCGTCGCTCCACTGACTAAAGCAAACACTGTTGACGGTCAACGGATGACGTCCGCAGCTTTTTTCCACCAGTTTTTACCGCCAGACTTGAACGCAACACGGGCTCAGTTCTCAACTCAAAAGGTTCCCGTCAGGTTCTGAAGATCCAAGTCAATCAGGTGACATATTTAATTTGAACTTTTCTATCTGAGAACACTACAACTTGTGGAGGTGCTTTTAATCCTTTGTCTTGGTCTGTATTTGCTATTTATTCTTCCTCCATGACGTGAAAGTGCTCTTACTGTTCTCCTGCAACATGTTCGACCATTTGTGTGTTTGACGGGACAACAGTTTGTGTTGGTGACAAGAGTGTCTAACAGTTTGTCAAGTTCATGTAAAAGTTGCTTGTGATCGACACTCGAAACCGTTAGACAACGAAGTGACCATTAGTTTCCACGACAACAGTGGTTTGGATGCTGGTTTCCGAGACAACGGATATTTTTGTGACACTAGTTTCCGCAGCAACAGGCATTGACATGAAGTCTGCTGGTCTCCTCAATGTCCGTGGCCACTTTTATAACAAATTAAGATTAAAGGATACAACTTGAATCAATTCTTGAGTCTCGTGAGCAAGTGTCTTTTGAAATTTTAATGAAGTCGCCACAAAAGAAAGACCTATGATACAATCTAGTCAACGACGCAGGCGCAGGAAGAAGGCGTGTCGACACTCGCTACTGTGGGGAGGGTAATATTTGTCGTAGAAGTCCAGGATATATTCTTCTGCCTTGAAGCCAAACTTCTGGTACAACAACATGGCAGAGTTGCTCGCGGAGACGTGGAGCGTGACGTCCTTCCCCATACAAGTCTGAACACAAACGTCAGTTTCAGTTCGGGGTGAAATGGTCATGTTACTTGCAGCCTCACCTGGATCAGGTGATAGATCATGAAAGTTCCGATGCCGGCGTGCCGCCACTCCGGGTGAACCAGCAGGAAGGAGATGTAGGCCTCGTTGTATTTCACATCAGGAACCATGAAGCCAAAGCCAACCACCACCTTCTTGTAAAGAGCCACGACGCTGAAGTCGGGGTACTGCAGACATTCGGATAAATCCACACCTGCAGAAAGCAAAGCAAGTCAGTGCTGCTCAAGGGCACGCATCTCTTACGTGTCTCCACCTGGCCAGAAGCTGTTGTGACACATTGCATTGACTGACGGGATGTGATTGGGCCGCACGTAGCAGTAGTCAATCGGAGCGTCAACTTCCGACTTCCAGTGCGTGTCCTCTTTGTGAGAATGGGCTCGGATCTCAGCCAGCAGCCGGAGTTTCAGCGGCCGACTCTCAAAATCTCTCCTGTCAAAGACGGAAGAGTCAGCAACAGGACATGAGGGCAGCAGAAAGATTTGTTAAAAGACTGTGTACCTGATAAAGGGCTTCAGAGTTCTGGAGGTGTAGGGACTCTTGATGCTCTGGTCCAACTTGTCCGACCCCATCAGCCTGAACAAGAAGGAGGCGCCGTTTTGATGAGCTTCCCTGCGACCAGAGAGCTTCACCTGCAGGACAAAGAAACGTAAACAACCTCATGGATGACACGAGTCTCGGCGAGTTGCTCACCTGGAAGCGATCAAGAATCCGCTGCTCCTGACTGTTGGTGCAGTACCTCCCCCCTGCCAGTGGAATGCCCTCATTGGAGTCATAGATTCCTCCCACCAGAGTAAGTGTGGCGCTGACGGCTCGGTCAATGTCCAGCAGGGGGAGCCCCCTTTGCCTCTTTGCCTGGCGAATAAGCAGCTTCCTGTGGAGGCGCTTTGCCTGTGGGGTGACGGCGAGAGCGAGTGGGCAGGCGTCCAGGCGCAGACGCAGCAAGCGCTCCTCGTACAAACTCAAAGGAGAGAACCGGGGAGTCTGGGAAATATACGACTTCTCAGGGCGTGTGATTCGTCTTCTCTCCGGACCTCTGCCGGAGTTTGGCGGGACCTCATCGCGACTCGTCTGCTCTTCAAAGTCGCCCTCCCTGCTTTTCTCGTCCTCACTGTCAGCTTCCCGTTTGATGTGAGAGAGTGTGGGGCGGAGCTTCTTCTGGACAACGAGGTTAGTGGCCGGTGCCGGAGCGAACTCTATGCCTGGATCGATCATCCCCTCGGTCTCCATCTCTTCGTCGTCTGCAAACAGATGAACAAGGTGACACCTTCATCCTCTCAGACTTGTCATGTCATGACTCACCGTGGAAAAGGGCATGCGGAGGCATTGCATCCGGAATCAGGTCGGCCTCTGACAGCAAGCTGGGCGTAGCAGAGTGTGAGGCGGGCGTTCCAGGAGCCGAGAAGTCCGGCGAGGGTGATGGTGACGGGCTGGTGAGCGGCGTTCTGTCGGATGAGCTGAGTGAGGAAAAATCGACAACTTCGCCTTTTTCCAGGACCAGCTCGGACCTCCTCCCTGGCACTGTGGTGCGGCCGGTGCTTAGCTTGACGGGTGTGGATGAGGAGCTGCGGTCTGTGTACGCCCCGCTCGCCTCCTTCTGAGCTCTCCGGATGTCCTTGGCCTCCTGTGTCCGCGAACGCTTCTCCTTCAACTGAATTGCGTTCTCCACAGGGTTTCGGGCACCACGTCGTCGCAGACCCTCCACTGTGATGATCGGCTCGACCGCGGCTTTGACCGCTGTAACGAAAACAGTTTTGTTTCTAAGATGGGAAGCTGGAAGTCAGAAAAGTGACACCAACCTCTAGTTTTGTTGCTCGACTTCTCAGGGTTGGGTCTCAGAGTTGGGGGCCGGTTGTGTACTAACTTCCACCAACCAGGCTCCCCAAACTCTTGCGCTCCCGAGCGAAAGAAGCTGGGGCTTCCCACTGAAAGACAACCAGCCACTGTGCTCCACCATGTTGACGTCTTCTTCCTACAAGGAGTCAGAAGTGAGTGACAGTCAACAGGATTTAATCGATGTCAAGGAAGTCACCTAGTGCCCAGCAGAAAGTTCCAATGGCGTCCGATGAAAGCACAGATGTCTTCTTTCCAGCGAAAGTATCCCTGACGGCCGGTTCCCTCAAGGGACAGGTTGTACATGGCCAACATGACCACCTGCCGAATGGTGAATCACATTAAACTGCTACTGTCGTCAAAAACTGTCTGTCTGTTCTTTTGAGTCACTTTAGTGACTTGGATTCATTGTGCACTAATCTCACAACACGATATATTCCACTCTCGATATGATGAATTTTGATAAACTCCGGATTTCAGTGACATTGTGTGATTGTTTGTCACTTTTGGTTAAATTAATGAAACCGAAACCAAAATATGTCCAAACATCAGCTTTCAAAGCTGCTGGAATCGACTGTATCCTCTCGTCCTCAGTCATCACCGGGATCTCCTGGTATTTCATTGTTCTATCAGCTGCGTAGGACATAATAACTGCTGCCATCTAGTGGCCGGAAATTAAATTGGAACACCAAAATGAACAAACGAATGAATAAATTAACCCTAGCCCTTATGCATGTTAATTATGAATTAAAAATGTTTTTTATTCTTTTATTTTACACACACTTTATTAAATATAAATAAACCAAATGATTAATGGTAATAATAAAATATTATTAAAGTAAAAATCAATAAAAATCGACGAGTTGAATAATAAAACAGTAATATAAATATCTAAATATTCGTGTTTCAATTTTTTCTCATCCCCTGATGACGTTATAGTTAGAAACTTGTGTAGCATGTCATCCTCACCTGTTGCCAGGTCAGTCTCATCCTCTCAAAACTTTCCTTCCCATTTTCGGAACACTGGGAGCACACGAACCGGAAGAAGTTGTCTCCTTTCAAGTAGCTTGGCTGGTCACCACGGAGATCGGCTTCTCGTGGATCCACGTGGCACAAGCACAAACATACAGTTAGAAAGAGACGGTCTCACTCATGAAGCATGAGCAGAACAAACTTCAATGGCAGCGACCTTCTGTTTTCTTGATATTAAGAATATTTTTAAAAGAAGAAAAAAAACAAAAAAAAAAACATTGTTATTTAGATCCAGTTTCATGTCAAACTATTTGTGTTTCATCTGTAAATTGTTCTACAGTCGAAAGATAAAAGACCGCGTGGTATATTGAATATGATATTGAATATTCGTTTATATTATACATATTGTCTGAAGTGAGTCACATGTCTATTAGGGATTTAATCGGATCATGTATACATTTATTTTGTGATATTGTGGGGAAATGACAATTTCACTGAATGGATCATCTAGATTTAGCAGACATTCCCAATAATCACTTAATTAACAGGTTATGTTTCATATTAAAGTCAAGCTCATCTGCACTTCAGGACAGGTCAACCCTACACACTGAGAGAACCATAACAAATCTAAAGATTGTGCCAGCAAGTCTCTACTCAAGGACAGACGTCTGCGTAAGTCAACTGATTCTCTCTAAGACATCAACTTCTGTTACTTTCCACATCTACCACTGGGCATGGCCATTTTATGATCCAATTTTTAAGAGTTGCTGTAAAATCATACAAACAGGAGTGACCATACTATAAAAGATCTGCCATTTCGTTACAACTTTGCGCTTGGCACTTGAAGACGTCTCTGCGATAGATCTCTGCTTTGCCAAGAGTCAATCATGTGATCATGTGAGTTGTTTTTTGACTTTAGCATATTTCACTAAACGAGCACCCTCTCTTAAACTCATTCCTGTGTCCTTCTTTGCCACAACCATGTATCGATAACAGGGAGCGGTCGGTTCATCTGAACAAAAGCCCCACAGTACGACAGTTATATTAAGATGAGCAAGGGCATGAAAATCTGCACTGGGATTTACTCGCACTTCATGAATGAGACCCAGGAATTCCCAAATGCACGCAAGTCATGTGACTCACCTGCAGGAACCCACTTGTGGCATCGCTCACAGTAAAACGCCATGTCTTCACTGGACCACACACTTTCCACCTCTTCGCCTGCATCACTGGCTAGTGAGTCGCCGCTCTGGTCGTGGGACAAGTCCACAGAGCCCTGGTCCTCTGACTCCACGATTAGCAGAGTCTCACCTTCCACTTCACCCTCTTCCAAACCCTCCGACGCTGAGGTGAAAGCAGCGTCATCCTCTGCACCGACCACTTGCTCGCCGCTGCCGTCCATGTTCGCTCTGGTCAATGTGTGCTTGTTCTTATCTGCCGGTGTCTCTGGACCATCCTATGTCTCTCTCAGTCAGTGTTGGGACGAAGCCTCAGCCTCTCTCCGGAGTCTCTCCGCCTCCAGGTGTCTGGTCAGAAGCCTCTGTTCGTCAAGGAGGCGGAGATTTTCCTTCTTTTGTTCCAGGCGCTCCTGATCCCGAATCACTCCTTTGTGAAGACGCTGGGAAAAGTAAAGAATCCCTTTATCTGATCCCAGTTAAGTCACAAAACTTAACTTATATATCTAATGTAATTATCAGTCATTGTCCTCCATCTCCAAACAAGGCATACATTTAATTCCCTGCTCTAAGACATCAGAATCTTAGTTGACATTAATATTCTGTTTATTATCTTAAACCAGAGAGACATAAGCTCAATACATCTAGCGGTGTCTTAAAAACTAACAAGAACTTCAACATCCGCCAGCCTTCAAATTAAAGCCGGAAGACAGCGAGTTGTTGAATTTTTTTTTCTTCAAATTTCGTATCTACCTCAAGCCTTCGTTAGTGTGTTGCTGCAAAGGAAAACAAATAAAAGATTTGCCGTTTCACTTTATATTTGTTTGCAACCTAACAGTGACGTCATTTAGCTCCGTAAGGCTGCACAATATCTTAATACTGGCCGGTTCGGTTAAAGCCGGTCCAGTCCGACTTACCTCTCTGTCCCAGGTTTGTTTCAGGTGCACTATGGTCACGGTGCTTATAGTAACAACCACAGAAACTCCAAGAACCACCCGAGAGGTCATCGACATAACGTTAGCTTAGCTGGTGGCTAGTCTGCTGCTAACAGGCTCCGCCCGCGCGACTCTTCTTCAATGACACTGGAGTTAACGGCGAGTTGAAGACAGCGGCGCTGCAGGTGAAGAGAAGCATTGCACCTCATTTTTTTTCCCTATTGTCTTACCCATAATATGAAGAACGAATGTTACTGAAGCCATTGCAAAATAGCTTCAAGACATCGATCTAGTGACCCCCCTCGGTTTAGTGTGGTACAGCAAAGACGACTGATCTATACCAATAACATAACACTTATGACATATCAGGGCTTACCAAGTAAGACAAAACTATTGGCAATAGTTTAATCTGAGCTGATTTTATAGTCAGGCTTAACGAAGAAAGACATCGTCTCGTGAAAGGTATATTCGGTTAACATTAAGTCAACAACCAGAGAGGAGAGAAAGGTTTTATTGGTGGATAAACAAACGGTTGGACAGTGTAAATAAATAAAATCACGTTAATAAATACGTTTGCGATATTTACATGTTTATTTCATCACATTCAACGTTAGAAAACTAACAAAGAAAAAAACTGGCGCTTCAATTTTCTTACAAAACCCCATTGCGGCAGCTCAGAACCGTCATGTGAACACCCGTCACCCCCTTATCTGGGCCACGCCCACTTCTGTAGTTTTGCCACAGTGATTGAGCATCTTGACTGGACAGGCTTGTTTCGGAGGCTCGTGGCTACTTGGGAGCAGGTCATGGGGGCGGGGCTAAATACATCTGAATATCCAGACCGTCGGGTCAAGAGCTGCGCCGAGACCTCCAGCATGTAGACCACTACAGAACACCAGCCTACTGCTTTCATCGTCCATCTGAGTTAACGCACGCACGCCTGCACGTGCACACAACACAAGCACACGTTCACACATTAGAACAGAAAAAAAATAATAATGTAAACTGAACAAACTTCACCTGAGACTTCATCACTTTTCTGGGGCCAGAATCTGGCTCCCATCATGGCCACTCCACCATAGTCCTGCCAACCATTAAAAGCCCCACCCCCACTGTGTGCGCTTGTTATTTGATTGACAGGTAGATGAAGCACAATGTTAGCTAGTAACATTAGCATGCTGGGCAAAAAAGACGCCAGCTGCTAGCATGTTATTAGCAAATAAATGCAGGCGTGTTTAGCTTACTTGCTAACTAGCATTTTCACTTCTATTCAACTGTTAGCATTGGCTCCTGACTGAACTCTTAATATCACAACCAGCTCATTTTAACTGTGGAATCGATAGCATCTTAGCAATTTTCTCGATTTGTTTCCGAGAGTCTCAGAAGGGGCGGAGCTTGCCGATTTCTTTTAATAAAGTGCCGTCCATACAATTCTAATTGTAGATTCTGATTTGCAAAGGTCAATCGGAGACGCACAGGATGCGACACATTTCTGGTCAGCGCCACCATTTAGTTAGCTGCCTGTAACATTAATGCGTTCGCCTAGCGTCACGTCTACATGGGAATAAAACAAGGAACCAATTGTTGTAGGCTGGGAACATGCTAGTGCTAGCCAGTCATTCAAGTTCAAGACACTTTTCCGTTTTGCATCCAGTGAAACGTTTCCACCTCAGGATAAAACCTGTTCGCTACCATGCTAAGTGCCATTCCTTAGAAGAGATATCACTTTTTCTTCAAATCTGAGCCCTTCCCTCAACTAGACAGAACACGCCTTTAGCTTGTTAGCATGACAGATAATATCCTTGTTGTGTTGTTGCTAAGCTAGACTCATCTAAGCTAACACGCCCAAGACTGGTCGAGGGTTTGAAATGAAATATATTCACCATGTGATGAGGCTCCGCCCCTACAGGTGACATATGGTTGGGTGATCCAGTGAACTCATTGGTTAAAAGGATGACCACATCAGAGGGGGAGGTCCTGACGTATTGAACAGGAAAATAGCTTAGCGGCTAATGGTTATGGCAGCTAGCCATTTGAAGCAACAGGAAACTTCTGGCAGGAAGTCCCATCCAGGCACCAGTTTAAAGCTCCGCCCACAAGGTTATTTACAAATGGAGCATCAACAGGGTCAAAGGTCAGGGTCGAGTCTTCAGGCAGGGAGGGGCAGGACCCTCCCGTGTCAGTCTGTGGAGTCTAATTTGGCCCCCGCACGCTCTCGCTGGATCCAGTCCAGCTACTGGCGGACCTCGTTTGCGATCAGACTGTCCTCCCCTGACTGAAAATCCGCCTCGTTGATTCCACTGCCGCCGTTCAGCAGCTCCTCGTCGTGTGCCGAGCTTCGATCCTCCTCGCCGCTGGTCCCGCCCGGCTCGTCTGACGGCGGGTCTTGAAGGACCTGAGCGATGTACATCTGCTGCTGGAACACGGAAAAAAACAACACACGTGTTGGTCTGCAGTTTAAGAGATGGAGAACATCCGTGTCAGGAGGGCTCACCTGGGACTTGGTGGTGGGTGATGACGAGGGTCGAACGGGTCGACCGTTCTCCACCGTTTCAGGGTCTGTGTCCTTGGTGTCGATCTGCGGCAAAGACGTCGGCTTAAGGATCAAACGGAACCGAGGCCCATCGTAAAACAAAGGCAAACTCACCTTGTAGTTGTGCGCGCTCAGGTACTTGAAGTGCCCGAAGCAAATGTGCGAGAGACAAACCACAATAGTGACCACGAGGACCACAAGCGTGAACATGGACGTTGGCGTCTCAAAGCCTGGAGACAAGTCTGAACATTTCAGAGCCAGAAAATGTTTCCCTGAGAAATTTGCTCACAAACTCTTGCCGACAACGATGGCGACGGTTCAGACAGTAGAGCCGGTGCCTCGGAGGGCGTATCTTACCAGTGCGAACAGTGGAGAAGAAGAGCAGCCAAAAGAGACAGAGGATGGGCGCGGCCACCACTTGAGTGACGGCTCCAGAGTGAATCTTCTTGTCCAGTTTAGACGGAAGATATGCGTAGTACATATTGTACCTGTCCACCAGGTGTTTGAGGAGCATGTACATCAGCCCTGAGGAGGAGCAGCAAGCGTAAGAGGAGCAGCAGAAGGTGCAGAAGGCCTACACCCCTCCCAAGGACGAGTGTTTGCCAAGAGAATGAAAGTGGACCAAAGCGTAACCAGCAGAGCAGGCGCAGCTACAGAGGACGCCGACTCGGCGGACTTACCAAAGGGCACGATGATGGGGCATGTGATGCTGTAGGCCATCACGACAGTAAAGACATTCATCATCCATGCGTACGCCGCACCAAACTGGAACTCGTACGCTTGATGCTGAGGACAGAAAAGTGGCAGGTCAGAGGTCAGGTCGGACCGCCAGGACGCAGAAGTCACACTCACCCTTTTCACGTTCCGGCGGTCCGCCGCCGAGCGCGCCAGACAGAGACGGATCATGTACATGAGAAGTCCGGGGATTCGCAGGAGGTCCATGGCGTTTCCGATAAAAGCAGAGGCGATGACGTAGTTGACAAAGAAGGCGCCATTGTCGGGAAGAAAGACACACCTGTGGAGGGACAAGTTGAGCAAACGTCTGGTGGTTTTACCTTCTTCTCCCACCCAGATCCCACACTCACTCAAAACGAACGGTCGCGTCAGCCAGGAACTTCTTGTCAAAGAGCCAGCGGAAGAAGACGTCCAGGCTGTAGGAAAGGGACAAATGTTGAGGGACACGTTTGTTCGCGACTTGTGAGTCCTTAAGTGAGACGAGTTACCTGCTGAGTCCCAGCGATGGCAACAGGAGAACCATGAAGATCAGGAAAGTGTAACATTTGTGCATCGTTGTGCGGTTTTCTCCCGACCTGTAGGGACAACAGCACTGACAGTGGGGGGCAGCAGAGGGCAACCGTAGTTGTGACAGACAGTCAGAGGAAGACAAGGGGGGCTTGAACAAGTGGGGGTGTAGGTACAATTTCGGTCCCCCTTACAATCCCCCACTTCCTACATGATGACGTCACACGGTGCATATGCTAATGTCTCTATACAATTTTTTTGTGGGTTAAAGAAACGTCAATAGAACGTTTACATGATACTTTTTGCCACACATAAAACATTTATATTGACAAAAAGACGAACTCTGTCAATCTAATCACTTTCCTTTCTTTTATTTCCTGGTCTGACGATACATGTGACTTTGAGACCAACGGAAGTGCCCGCGCTACATGTGACGAAGCGGATGATTGGCTGAAACTGTTAATAACAACGCACAACTGTACAATGCAATACAAACATTTGATTCCGAAATAATTCGCTTTTCAAATTTAAAAAAATATTCCCCTTTCTATAACTTGTCTGTAGTTCGGATCACAAACACCTTAGTCATTATTTAGGTTTAGTTTCGATTTATTTTCCTGATTTAAATTAATTGTTTAATGTATATATGCCCAGTTTATTGAAACAGTCATTTTATTTAATGTGTTCCATTTTTATATGTATGCACTACAAAAGAAAATCCTGTGTTTTTCTAACACTATTGGCAATAAACATTTTTCTTTCATATTGTTATTTTTTCTCTTAGGTGTTTATGATCCGAACTACAGACGGGTAGAATGAGTTATAAAAAGGGGAATATTAAAAAGTATTTGAAAAGCGAATTATTTTTGAACTCGAATGTTTGTAATGCATTGTACAGTTGTGCGTTATTATTAGTTATTATTAGCTTCAGCCAATCAGCGGCTTGGCCACATGTAGCGCGGGCACTTCTGTCAAATTTAAATTTTAAACAGAACTGATTTAAGAAAAGGTGACATTTCGGTACCTCGTCCAGTGAGCTTCAAAGAAGGCAGAGTAATAAACAATGGTTGGAAGAAGAGCAGAAAAGGCCCACAGAAGAAGAGTCGGGAAGAACTGGGTCACGATGGGGTTCTGCACGGGGGTGGAGTCGAGAAAGGGGCGGAGACACGGAGAAGTGCAATTAGTTGAAAGCGGCCTTGAACAGCTATAACCAACATGTCCAGGTCACTTACGTTGAGGTACTCGACCGGCTTGGTGACGTTGAACTTGTCCATGGTGGAGATGATGATGGCCGGTGTGGTGAGGAAGAAGAGCAGGAGGAAGAGGATGCAGTTGATGATGAAGCATCGGATCCACCACGAGACCCCGCCCAGCGACAGGTGCTCCCTTCACACACACATGACAATAAATATCAAGTGACCGTCCACGAGAGCGGCAGCGCAGCAGGTCCGGGACGCACCAGCGGACATTCTGGGGGTCCGGCGCATACGAGACACTCCAGCTATGGACGTGGAGAACGTCGCTGAACTGAGACGAGCGAGGCTCCTGGCGACAGTGGCAGCCTGTTACCTGACAGGCGTTGAAGTCCTTCAAAATTCTGCAGAGACAGTGAGAAGTCAAACTTCCTGCTCAAGCGTCAGTCGAGTCCACCGACACTCACATGGCAGTCATGGATTCATTCTGGAATGTGACGAAGGCCATGCCAAGTGGTTTTGTGTGGACCTTCTCCTTCTCCTTTCTATACTCCTCCTTCAACTTGGCTTCCCTTTTGGTATAGTAGCTCACCGCCTCCTCCTGCAGGGAGCGACGGAGGATGAGTTATGTAAACACATCAGTGCCATCAGAATATTGAATTTAACATTTCAAATGTTGACACTATAAATGCTGAAAAAATGAACTTCATTCATTAGTTTTCTGTGCAGCTTATTCCCTTATGGGGGAGGCGGGGGCTGGAGTCTAACCCAGCTTTTTCTGAGAAGCGGGGGACAACCTGGACAGGATGCAAGTCCATCACAGGGCACACAACCATTCTAAAACACACCTACAATTTCCTCAAGTTCCCAATCAACCTCTGAATGGGTTTGGACTGTGGGAGGAAACTGGAGTACACCCACGCAACGCGGGGAGAACATACAAACTCCCCACAGAAAGGTCACAGGTTGCGCCCTCCCATCCTGCCTGTGAACCTTCTTACTATGAGGCACATTTTTTATCAATTGAAATCAATATTTAGAATATTAAAATCTCTCTCTAAGTCTATTTGTATTTTTGAATCATTTAATTAAAAACATGACAGTTTTCCAAATTAATTTTTTTTACACATATAGTTATATTCCAATTCTATTTTTTTTTTTAAATTGTAGAGTCAATATTATTTATTTGTTGCCTTTTTAATACAATATAGAAATGTATGGTAGTGCCATCAGACCAGACAAAATTATGTATCGACATGAAAAAAACAACAATAAACTTATATCAATAAAAAGATTCAAAGTCTTGTGTAGAAATGTTATTAACTACTCAATATTCTGATTAGAGTGATAAAACCCTTACATAATCAATATAACCTCCAGGCAACCAGGTTAGAAGATAGAAAATTAATTAACCCAATATAATGTTTAATTGTTGCCATTGATTAAATCATTGCTCAGCTTGTGCTGGAAAATAATTCAGGGGGATGCCTTCAAATGAAAAAGCTAAACAATGAGAATGTCCTGTATTTGCTCTCCTTGTACAAGTAAAATGAATTATGACTTTAAACAAAATCTGATATATGTTCTTCGAGTTTCACCTCTAAAATAGTTTCCTAACCTAGACAGTAGACAATCAAGGTTATGTTCTTCTTCTCTGCTTAAAGATGGAGTGTGAATGTTTTCTAAGGAATGGAGCTCCTTGTTACCTCCTCACAGCCGGTGATTGCGCAACAGCACAGGTGTCCACAGGGCTTGGGGTTGATCATGGTGGGAACGTGCTCCTTGGCCATCAGGTCTGTGAAGAACTTCTTGCTGCGTTCCGTCTTTTTCCTGCCCAAAACAGAGCCACGAGGTGACTGAGCAGCTTATCCCAGCATGCACCACAACGCCTCACCTCTCAGCATTCAGAGACATCAGCTTGGCCACGTTGTAGCAGATCCGGGCCTCCAGAACCTTGCAGTTCTCGTACGCCAGCCTTCAGAAGAAAACAGAGCCAGGTTAGTAAAGTGGTCAGTGAGAAGATGGGGGCTGAGGGAGGCCTACTCAAAGTGCTGCTTGATCTGCGTCTCCTCTGCATATTTGGAAATCCCGTTTATGAACAAGGTTCTTTTGACCTGTCGGACACAAACAATAAGTCAGTCTGATCAGGTAACATGACATTTAGTCACATGACAGGACTCCCACCAGGTCATCCTCCTTGTAGTGCATCTTTGAGGTGTGTCTCCTCATGCTGTAGACCGTCAGCAGGAGGTACATGAACGCGAACGTCGTGTGTAGCCACAAGAGGTTGGTCCTGAAAACAGAGCAGCAGTAGATCACATGACCTGTGCAGCACGTGGCGGAGAAACGTTGTCACGACACTAACCCAGACTTCAGGTTCGCTATGGTGGTTCTTCCAAAACTGTAGGCGTTGTTTTCTGCAACAGAGAGGAACAATCAAGAACCTGCTGTTGGTCCAAGAACATCACGTTTCCCCGTTTCCAGAGAAAGTGACAAACTTTTTTTTTTGTGTCATTTTGAAAAAGATCCAGCAACTACGCTTAAACGTCCCCTATGATAATGGGTCATGTTTCGACTGATGGACATTGTGTTTATTTACTCTAAAACACCAGGATGTTTTCCTATTTATTTAAAGTCGCTGTTTTAAGACTCAATGAGACGATACATTCGTAGCTATACAAATATATTTTTTTCAATGCAACACGTATGCATACACAAGAATTGCTGAATCGTAAACAAATAATATTACAGAGTACTACCTTTTTTTGGCCGAATCGGTTCTCCATAAAAAAAAAAAAATTGCGACTGAAAACAGACCATTGTGCACGCGTTCCCAGATCGTGCAGATTTCCCAGAACGTGTACAGACACTCCTTTCACGTTGATCGGCAGCCAAAGCCAGTCGGGATCACTTACTATGTGATGACGTCACGCCCCGCAAATGTCTTTTTAAACACTTTTCTTTACAAGTCACCAAAAGGCCAACTGATTGAAGGACACTTTCTATCACACGTTAAACATTTACATGAAAAAAGGGACCATCTTTTCCAATCCGATCATTTCCAAGCGTCCATCCGTCCGACACTTCCGTAGGAAGTTCCTGGAATGGAACATTAGGCCTGACCGAAATGGCACTTACACCACCCAGTCTTCCACTGATTAAGTGGCAAAGTGAAAGTCCTCATCCATAATTAGAGATATTTGGTTTTCAGGATCAAGGAACTTAACAGGGAAGGGTTGTACAGGAACTTGTGGAGAAGGAATGCAGCAGAAACAACTTTTATCATCTCCTGAAAGAACAACACCGGGCACTAGACGAAGGCACATTATTACAGACAGAGAGACCGTCAGTACCTCAGGAGGTTTTGCCTGAAGCAAGGCATTGATAAGTTAGTGTTTTCCTTATTCTTTGTCAGGAACACAGAGTAAAAAGAAAGGTTGTCGTGTGGTCCTTTGAACTATTAAATATTGCATTTCACTTCTATTTACAATATGACATGTTTTTTTTCCCCCAAGCAAAACTAAAACGATTTATGTCTACTTTATTCATTTGAGAGTGTATTTCAATGTTTCTCACCGACAGAAAGTTTCAACAAATAAAGCAGAGCTTTCTACAGCCTCTTCTATTATAATGTTTTTTTTCAAAGTCATTGTCATTGTATTGACAGAGATATCGTAAAATATCAGCCGCACAGACACCAGCAATGCTCAAGAACTATTTAGAAAAAAAGGGATAATTTAGGTCAGGGGTTGTCAAACCGGTCTTCAGTGGGCCATGGTGGTGCAAGTTTTTGTTCCAAAGGATCAGGCATGTCCAGTTTAACCTAGTTTCAGCTGAAATGAGCAATGCCAGACTGACAGTCAACTGATAATTATCCAGCAGCTTTAGTCAGTGAGTAAGCTTTAGATATTTCGACTATACACCCCCCCCCCCCGTGCTCCACATTAACATTATAATGTTGATTGTATTTCTAAAGAATAACCTGGAAGTGTAGAAAAAACGATGTCAAGTCATCTAGATGGACATGGAGCCTGACCTGAGAATCATTGTTTCCAACATCTTTAAATTTTGCGACTGAACTCGAAACTCACAGGTGTCAAGACCGGTGACGTACATGTGCGTGTATGTGTGGGACCTCTTGGACTCGTCTACAAAAAGGACACATCCACAGAAGGACCTCTAGGTTCAGACCCAGGACTTCACAGATCTAGAGATCACACCACAGCACCTCTGGAGCTACAAATAAAAACCACAGACACCCTAGAGTTGTACCTTCTTTAGACGGGGGTCCGGGCGCTCCTTGTCTCATAAAAACGTCTTTGCTAATAATGCGGACTTAACATCCCGCGACACAGCAGACGTCAGTATTTGTTAAGGCTCCGACCACCAGAGCAAACGTGGACTCACCGAGCAGGTCCCCGGAGAAGTTGACCGGCAGCACGATCCCCACAGAGAGAACTCCCACCACCACCAGCAGCCCGATGATGTGGCGCTGGAACGACAGGTAGTGGACGGCGTCCTCGCCACACTTCTCCCGAATCTCCTCATCCCTAAAGGGAGCAAAGGTCATGATGGAGGTGCTATGAATTTAGTTTTTGAGCAGGAAACCATGACTCACTTGATCCTGAAGATGGCGGTCAACCACGAGCAGAAACCCTGCAGGGATAACATAAACAGTTTAACAGAGGAGATGAAGAAGTCCCACCCAGATTCTCCCTCACAGAGAGCCCACAGACTGTCGCTATGGAAACCAAACTTACGTTGTCACGCTGCTCGAAGTCGACAGAGCTGGAAACGGAGGTAAGACGTTCATAGCGGTCTGGTGTATCCGAGTGCATGGCTGAGGCAACGCTGTGGAGATATACATGCAAGACGTCAACCAACGAACTGGTCTTCAAGCTAACCTGTCGTAGACAAGGGTCTGGAGCTAGAAAACACATGTCTGAAGAAACACCCGACGGTGAGAACTTCCTGCCTTGTTAACCAACTAGCACGTCACTGGGGATATGACATTTCCAACACTCGGGTACCTTATCACCGGCTCATAGTTGCCCCTGTCCCGCCTCCGGCTGGTGAACATGAAGACACGCCAGGTGGCATCATCAACGTTAGCATCATAGCAGCATTACATCAACAGGGTTTTTACTTAGCACAGTGGCCCTGATGGGCAAAGGTTGACCCTGCACTACTCAACCGTGAATCACAATTACAAATTTCCTCACAATGCTGCGGAAAAGTCTCACAAACATAACTGTAACTCCGAGTAACGAGTGTTATACCTGTCGGCGTCCGTAACCAGCGCCAGTCGACCATAATCCCACGCCACCTTCCGTAAAATGGAGAAGACAAACAGGAGTACCTGGAGGAGACAAAGCGCTAGCGTCATCGGGGAGCACCGTTGTGACATCATTTCCTGCCTACTCACCAGGAAGCACATGAAGTCGAGAGCGAGCACTGTGGGCACGCCCCCAAAGGGCAGCCCCTGCAGCACGGTGCTGCGTATGCGGGCAGAGTAGCAGTAGTCTTTGGACTCCGGGTTAGAGGAGCAGTTGTTCCGCCCACTGCACGCCTGGCCGCCACCGAATATCGCCATGGCAACGATAAGTCTCAGGAGCATGCTCAGTGCAGCATCGTCCAGGACCTGAAGAGGAGCAGAGTCCAGAGTGACCTGACGTAAGTGGTCGGCGAAAGTGAGTGGTCACTCCTCGTCTGACGGGAGTTACTGATCTTGTTATCAGATTACAATAATCCATTACTCTGCTGACACAGCCTGGTTATGATTATGGCATCTGGCCTCACCTGAGTCATTTTTG
The DNA here is from genome assembly GCF_982586985.1 of Callionymus lyra. Lineage (NCBI taxonomy): Eukaryota > Metazoa > Chordata > Actinopteri > Syngnathiformes > Callionymidae > Callionymus > Callionymus lyra. The sequence goes on from NC_141818.1 coordinate 31,248,211, forward strand.
CAGCAGAACCAACGTCACCAAACAAGTCTCCTGTTGGACTTTTCCCCGCTTGGTGGGCCGTGTAAGCATGCTAATATTAGCACAGGCACCAATGCAAGTTGGAAGTTAATGAAGCAGCGATTTGCTGGCAAACACTCTATTGCCAGAGGACAATATTTTACAAAAAAAAAGTATTTCGCGTTTTTTATTTTCAATTTTCTCAATGAATGGAAGAAGTTACTGCCGTGTGTCGAGTCACCTGGGCAGCAGCCGATGTAAAAACTTCTCTCCAGAACCCTCCTCCGACTCCAAGAGTCTAGGTCTAACGTCGGAGCTCTATTCTGAATCTCTACTGGATGACTAAGCTTATCACTCTGGGAGAATCAAGACAGGGAAACTCTTATTTACCAGTTATCTTGCCATTCGTCTACTAAAAAGTTGCCGACCACAGGTTTGAGCGTCAGTGGAGAGATTTGCCTTCTGGCTCAGCTCTTTTTTTTTTTCCTCCACCCAACGTCATCCTTCCCTCACTTGTAAACAAGACTACAACATACATGACCCTATTGTCAGTATAGAGATCAAATCGGCTGATCTGACGCGTCAATTATGCTGCTTTTCATCTTCACTTAAGGACATCAACACAACATTAAGAATGACTCACTAGTGGGTGGTCTACAGTGGTCAGTACCCATCAATGGTTATCCAAGAAAATAAAATGGATGTATGGAAGTATGCTAGTTAAATATTTTATTTCAATGTAACTAGCAATCTTAAAACATGTGCCATGGGTCCAGATCTGGCTCACCAAGTCATTCAGGGTCTTGAACAACGACTCAATACCTGATGAACCCCAGACCACCTCTCCTTCAATGCATGACCAATGATTACAAATTGATGTTAACGTCAATGATTGACCTGGGAAAGAAGAGCATGAATAAGAAATGTCTCATCATTTTGTCCTTCGCCTGGTAAAAGCTTTGTATTTTTTAGAGCATAACCAATCTCAGACTACAATAGAGAAGCATCATCTTTAATCTCATATACATACAGATACCATTTACATATTTATACATACATATATATCTGTAGAAAATGGCCTAATTTCATCGTTAATCACTTGTTTTAAACTAAATATACTTCTCATTTGATGAACAGAAGTCTGTCCCTTCCCTTTTTGTTTCCATTGCAAAACATAAGGTTTGGTTTGATCGCCATGTTTTTGAACTCAGGGGGATGAGTATCCTGTTCGATCAAAGATGTACTCCATCCTTTCTATTGGAGGACAAAACTCTCCACTGATGGTGAATTTCCACTCTCGCTGTGTTCCACTGCTTTTTAGGGACTCAAACGCAAGAGGTTCCCCATCCTAAATCTCTATGAGGGTTAGACTTTAAGGGAAGAGAGAGAGAGAGAGAGAGAGAGAGAGTCAAGGAGAGACAACTAAAATGGAATGGAATGTATTTGAACAATCTAGAGTTGTCATATAAAAGTGATGTCGTCACGTGACAGTTAATTCGTGTTCTTAACCAACACGATCAAATAATGAACTGCAATCTCAGAAAAAACTAATGCGTGTGTTCCATGTTGTGCGCGGTTTTATGACGGAAACAAAGACCTTCCGAGAATAATCTTCATTATTAATGACTGGATTCCTTCTTTAAAAACACGAGACTCGTTAAGAGTAAAATCGAACATTAAACTGAATGTCGGGATGCGATGTTCAGTTGAGTTCTGTTCGGTTCTGGGCTCGTGTTTGCCGGGTCATCATGGACGGGAAAGCTCCGGAGGATGTGACCGCGGCCCTGCTGCACCTGCAGCCGCGAACACGCGCCGCTTCCCGGGAATCGAGACCAGCCACCGGTCCAATGTCACCCGCCGCGGACACACACACGGACGCCCGCGGATGGACCCACAAGGACACGGGCGAACCCACGGACGTGTCCTCTGCAGGATCATTATATAACCTCCAGGAGCGGCGCCGGACGGTGATGCTGCCCGGCTGGAGGCGGAGGACAGGCCGCTACCGCAGCCCCGCTGGTGGCCCGCGCGCTGCACCGGCGGCGGAGGTCAGAAAAAAAACACGCCCGATCATTTACACCCACGGAGGGCAAATCCGCACCTGAGCCCCGGAACCTCCTCCCCCGTCTCCGCCTCGTCGTCTGGATCCTCCGCAGGTGCGTCGAACCGTCAGTGGTGTCGATGCCTGACAGGGGCCGCGTCCGACCGCACGCACATCCCGGGAAACACGCCGAATCACGCCCGAAGAAAAGCGTCTCCGCGGGGCATCGACCGTGGTTGGGTCCGCCGCTCGAGGGGAATCCTGCACCGGCGGCTGTGAGTGCGGGCCGGCGCTGCTGCTCCGCCTGGTCTTTGCTAAAATGGAGGCTGGGATCGGAGACAAGCCGCTGTTGTTCTCAATGGCACAGCCAGGGGGCGCCCTAAGCGGCAGGCCTTCACAATAAAACACTGATGTTGAAGATGCAGCTTGAAAGTGCGCAACGCTGTTTTTTTGAGGAGGGTCCTGGTCCATCTGCAGCCGGTAATTTCAGACGGAACGTAAATCCAGACAGGAAGTTGTTTCAGACGAGTGATTTTTTTAAACAGCGCCATTTTTAAATACCTGTTTGCGAGCATGATTTTAAACTAATCTGTAACATATGTAAATGGTAAACATGATTTTCATCGAACGACAAATCGTGATTAAATTTAATTAAACGTGGAGTTAGTTGAACGTTCAACACGTATTTAGTTTATTTATAATTAGAAACAACACAACAAGTTAGTAAACAGCGCTTTAAAGATACTTCTGGCAGATAATGGATGATATAATGATACCTGCTACGTAATGTGACTTAAATAAAAAATAACATGTTTTGAAAACTACCGCGCATGACAGGCACGTATCCAGGTGTGACACGTTCCATTTTTGTTTGTTTTCGTTGTTTATGTCCTGCAGCAAGGGTTACAATAAACAAGTACTTATTGTATTGCTATGAACTATTCACTCACTTGTTTATTGTTACCATTAAAGAGAATCCCTAATGTTTTTTTAGATTAAAAGTTTTGGCGTATTGTCTCAAAATCAAACATAAGAGTGTTTATTGGTATAAAATCCTGAACAGACACTGGAACACTGAACACAATATCTTGTCATTCTTCGTATCTGAATAAAACCTATATAAGGCTTAAATATGAGACACTTTCAACAGTAGTTCTCATCTGATGTATTAATTTTTGTATTGCTTTGAAGATTCATTTAGATGTTAACGACACATATATATTAATGACATTATTGAAAGACACACATAAAACTTTATTTACATAAAACATCCAAACAACAAAAAGGAACAAACAAACATAACCCAAACTATGAAATAAAAAACAAATCTCTCATCATGGTTTTCTGTCCTGCAATGATCTGGTTAGACGTGGATTCTTCACACGGTAATTCAATGTTGTAGGACTTTCATGGAAGTCCCCAAAGTTCTCCCTCAGAACCAGGTCCACAATTTCCTGATTGTTGGAAGGTCAGACTGGAAGACAAATATGTATTGGAAGAACTCAATGTTTGTTTGAGAAAACAACAGAGGTTAATATTTTCATTTGCACATACTGCATCGAAGGTGTTCGGTGCAGCAAGGCGTACTTAAAAAAAAACACTAAAAAAGATAAATTGGAAACAAGTTCAATGATAAACGTGTTAATTAGAACCCGCATTTGAAATGCTTAAACCATATCTCACCATCAGCATGAAGACTCCACAGTCAGGCCCACCAATTTGTTTGTGGAGTGTCCTATATAAATATATTGAAAAATATATATTTTAAAAAAGAAAGAAAGGTAAATGATAATGTGAGCTTTACCACACTTTTATTTGCCAAACCTTGTTTCACATCAACTGCCAGAACATACTTCGGATGATCTTACTGCAAAGACAACAGATTAGTTTGTTAGTGTTGTCTGCAAAAGGTCCATTGAATTTTTAGTACCGAACACACACCAAAGAGTATTAATACTGAATACATGTTTCTATTATTCAACATGTTTTAAAGATACAAACATCCATGCAACATGCAACCATGACAGCTGTATCGCCACAATACCGACAATAGTAGTGAGGTTCATCTGTGTATGGTACAGTCTGTCAAACATAAAAATGGTTAGACTTTTATGATGCAACATATGAGGAACTAACTAAAGATATACTAAACACACCTCCATGATGATTGCCTTTCTGAAGTGGCTTTGTATGTGCTGTTCAATTTTGTCCATCCGTGCTGGTCTGAATTCGCTGACCTCTATAAAAGGTCAGTGATAGAACAAACACTTGTTGCATTTCTCAATGGTCATTTGGTTGTTCATCTGTATTGATCTGTATTATATATAATGGTGTGTATATATATATATATATATATACTGCTTGAACCTTAATTGATTTACAAATAATAATAAGTCACTTCCTTGCAAATTAATAAACAAAAACAATGTTGTAAACCTACATTTGGCTGGGGTTATATATCTAGAAAAACAAGTAAACAGAAGTATTGCTGAAACTACGTGAAAACGTTATGACATGAAATGACGGTAAACATTTTAAAAAGCGTAAAAATAGTCAGTTAACTACTTAAAAAATCTGACATGAAATGACAATAAACATTTTAAAAAGCGTAAAAATAGTCATTTAACTACGTAAAAAATCTGAAATGAAATGACAACAAACATTTTAAAAAGCGTAAAAATAGTCATTTAACTACGTGAAAACATTATGACATGAAATAACAGTAAACATTTAAAAGAAATTTGAAAATTGTCATTTGTTTATTTTACCGTGTTGTCCGCGTGGTTGTCACAGTTTTAATTGTTTTTGTTTCTTGTACAAATTCCTCCATCTTCGTCTTCGATAAGTCTTTAGCGAAATAAAAAAAAGGCGTAGTTAGTCTGTGGCTACTTCCGGAATTGGCCACGCCCCAAATGCTCGTCTAAACCAACTTCCTGTCTGAATCGACGTCGGTCTGAATCCTCTGCCTCTGCAGCTGGATATACTTGGTTATTTTGTGACCGTTATTAGTTGACACTTTTCAAAGCTTGTGAGTTCTAAATGAATTGATTTTTTTTTCACAACAACACACTCAAATAAATTCCAGTTTGAATTGGAAGTGGTATTAATATCGTAAGAGTGAGAAAAACAGTGAACGTTGAAATAACCTAATATTATTCTTTATCATCAGAGTGATTTTCGTTCTGTTCATAGGTTTCATTTTCATCTTTATCATTATTTTCATCTTCATCCTCAACTTTATCACTTTCATCCTCTTCATCACCATTTTCATCATGATTTGGCCGCATTCAGAAATATCGGACTCTGAGATCGAAAAATTGAAAATTTTGCATTAGGCAAGATAGAAACAGACGTGTTACTGGCAGTTAATGCAGATGCCCAGTAGGATGACTAAATCATCCAGTACTACAATTCATGTGGTGCTGGTGACAGATAAATCCAAAATGTCCAATAGTAGGGTTATTGATTTTGGGCTAAGTGACCACTCCTTCATTTTCTATATCTTGGATCCAGAAACCAGCTCTTTGTCACCATAACTCAGTCAGTATGAGATCAATGAAGTCTTATTGTGGAGTGGAATTTAACCAAAAACTGTTGAATATGGATTGGTCTCCGGTCTCAGGAGATAACATCCCAGTTAGATTATCAGGATTTGAACCATCTCATTCTACAGACACTTGTCTCCTGTACTTGACGGACTTTATTAGAAGTTAAATAGATGATGGTAAATATTGTGGGATGGTCCTGTTGGACCTCCAAAAAGCATTTGACAGAGTGAATGTTAGAATTCTTTTGTTTAAACTAAGGGCCTTGAGATTCAACGGTGCCTCTATACAGTGGGTCAGGTCTTAGCTTGAAGAGCGTCATTGAACTTTGTAATTGTTAGGTTAGTTTATATTTTAATATTGTATTTTATTGATACTGGACTTTGTAATTGTGTTCTTATCCGAACAACAGTGTGGAGACACAACCACATATTCCCCCACTTGACATCATACACATGCACTTGCAGACACACACACACTCACACACACACACCCCCACACACACACCCCCACACACACACACACACACACACACACACACACACACACACACACACACACACACACACACACACACACACACACACACTCTCACACAAAGGGACCACAATGGAAATCAGCATTTGCTTTCTTGTGTTTTCATCCCTTTGGCAGCAGGTGTGTCTATGTGTGTTCAAACATTGTACTGTTGTCAATGAAGATCTCAATCAATCAATCAAAACTGTTTGTCTCAAAAGTTGGTCAATACGTTCGTTGCTCTTTCGCTATTTAAGTTCTCGTAAACTTTTAGGGGCGGAACCGAACAGAAAAGCTTCAATATTCATACCCGCCCACAGTTGGAGACATCACCGTATAAGAGCATCGGGTATGTTCCGGGTTTAGGGTCGTGATGGACTGTTGGTTTGTTGCAGTGTCTCTCGGGAGCTGGACTCTGATCGCGTGCGCGGTTGCTTTCCTCCACAGACAGCAGCGGATCCCCGGGAAGTACGGACGATACGTGGAGCCCGAGAGCCGCTGCTGTCCGGCCAGACTGGGATGGTTCCTCCAGGAGGTCCCGTCCTTCTTCTTGCCCCTGGTGCTGCTGCTCCTCACTGACGGGAACCGAGGAACCACTGAGGCGGATCTGGTTCTCTACGCCTTCATCCTGCATTACTTCCAGAGGTGACACAAGTTTAAGTTTAGAGTTGAAGTGCTCTCTAGCGCCCCTAAGTTGTTTTTTTACGTAGCCCAAGGGATGAGAAGGTTAAAAAAAAGGTAGTAATGGTGGAAGAAGTAGTGATGGTCAGATGAAGTTTCATGAAGAAGTGTCATTGTTTTTAAGAGCCCACTTGATGGTGGTCTCTGCACTATTCTACTTTGTTTTTGTATCATCACATCATCACCACCAACAGCTGGCGCCACCTACTGACCTGTAAATAACATGACTCTGTTTTCATGAAGGTTCATCAGACCTTCACTGTCTGGAAGTGCGAATAATCTTTGGTGAAACAAGTTGCAGTTGTGATCAGGGTTGTGTGATAAACATAAAGCCGCTCTAGAAGACGAAACAGAATGAGAAACTTTTCCTACCAGTGTAAACACAGCATAGGATTTTTTTTGTGGTGTCAGTACAGAACCTGGACATGTGTTTGAACATGTATGATTCGTGCATTCTCTTGTGGGGACGGGCTCTCTCACATTGTCTTGTCTTGGTCTGATGAAAGGTTCCGGTGGGGTCGTAGGTTTCCCCACAGGCGCAGTCTGTTATTGACAAAAAAAAGATGTCAAGAGGTTTTGTTATTATTACTCTGAAAGAGGAGCTGTGGTGGGATTAAGTTGTTTCATGTATGAGCTTTAAATATATATGAATAAATAATAAATGACAATAAACATGTATAACTCAAGGTTTTGTTGTTCAACCCGCTGCAGAGCCTTCATCTACAGCTTCCTGACTCGAGGAAGACCGATCCCTCTGTTTATAGTCTTAAGTTCAGCGATCTTCTGTTCCTTCAACGGCCTGCTGCAGGGTCACCACCTCGTCCACTGCTCGCACCTAAACCACCAGCCCTTAACAGGACCATGGAAGTTCAATGTCCGGTTCACTGCAGGTCAGTCATGGTCCTGATGTTCTGGGACAAACAGCTTGGATCGCAGAATAGTAGGTCAGTAAACTCAACATCTTCCACATGACATGAAGCTGAGATGACGGTAATTATTCATAGGGTTTATCAATCGAGCTAACTCGAGTGTGTGTGTGAACGGTTGTCTGTCTTTGCGTGCCCTGCAACAGACTGGCATCCTGTCCAGGGTGTCCCCTGCCTCTCGTCCTATGATTCTGTGATAGGCTCCAGTCTCGCCGCAACCCCGACCCCGGGATAAAGCGGTTGTCAATGAATGAATGAATGAAATCCGCAAACGTGCAGCTGCAGCCTTGAGTTCAATGTAGTCGTGGAAGGTGAACCCACAATGGATGTACTTCGTCTCCACAGGGCTCCTCCTCTTCCTCTGCGGCTTCATCATCAACATCCACAGTGATCATGTCCTCCGCTGCCTTCGCAGACCCGGAGAGGAGGTCTACCGGATACCCTACGGTACCAGAATATGACTCCTGAAGACCTGGCACCATGTTCACGACTATCTACATTTTAGGCGGCATGTTCCAGTGGGTTTCGTGTGCCAACTACTTTGGGGAGATAGTGGAGTGGTTCGGCCTTTTTCTTGCTTCGTGGTCTCTTCCGATCTTCGCCTTCTTCTTCTTCACTCTGTGCTCCATCGGACCGCGGGCTGTCCAGCACCACCGGTCAGTCCTACACAATCTCATGTGAAGATAAGATGAATCTCATTTGCGTTGCTCCTCAGGGACTACCACCGCCGGTTCCCGGACTACCCGTCACACAGAAAGGCCTTTTTGCCGTTCATCCTATGACATGCTGGCTCTGACGCTTTGGCTTCAACAGCCAATCAGCAACACACAATGTGCAGACGTTCAATGTTTACTTATGTAAACGTATGTAAATGTATGTCTGGATTTTTCTTCAAGATTTTTTTTCTCCATCATGAACAGCCACTTGGTCTTCGCTTTTTAGCAGGTTATAGGATAAATAAAGTTTACAATTACACTGTATTTTCTTTTTATTCTCAAAGAACTTTATTAAAATAAATACTATCATTGTAGTTACATAGTCGTTAACGTTGTATTCAAAGTAGGATTAGAGTTATCTCACAGTAAGAAGGTTCATATTTTAACACTGGTATCTGATCGGCATCAGTTGATACTCAAATTGTATCTCTACAATTTTTATTGTAGAGAATTTTTATATTCTAACATATTTTGATCCAACAACAAATTCCAAGAGGTCAAATTTCATTTTTTTTAAACTTGTGGATTACATATCCAAAGGTGTGTGTTATTTTTACAAAATGTCTTTGAACCATTTAATTTATTTTTCACGTATTATTGGCAGCTGTAAACCAGCAAGTACTCATTCAATAAGCAATAGAAAAAGAGAATAAAGCCCCGAATCAGCCATTGTGCGATCAGGAAATTGTGAAATTTTTGCAAAAGCCCGGGGAAAATAGAAAACGCTATAAGTAAACGTCCAAAATACGGAGAAAAAAGAGAAAAATATTAACAAGTAATTTAAGGAGGTGTTAGATACATTTGGATTTCAAATGTATATTAATTAGACATTTCAGTGAGAATGTTATGATTTGGTACCGCAACATCTTCGGCGAAAATAGTTTTAAAAAAGGAGTAAATAACGAGTATACTTTATAATAGCCTATTTATATTACTAACATACTTAATTACTATTAGTAAATGTGAAGAAAACTAGTTCTATGCAAACTCCATACCAGTAGGTGGCGGTAATAAAGCAGTATGTTGTTTGCTAACCGCAATTAAACAAGAAGAAGTGTTTTAAGTCTGAACAAATCTTGCGAAACTAACCCGGATGAATACGACGATATCTCCACATTTACCTGCTAAGCGAATTAATCTTTGAGTTTTATATTCTTCCATAAGTAATTAATTAATATATTAACTTGCCCGAACGTGCTTTTTGTTCTGAAGACAAGTCTGCACCTACGTCATCGATCTACGCCTTTGCGTCATCAAGAGTCACAACAAACATGGCGGACGGTGAGTTCATTGTCACCAATATCTCTTTTTATTAATGCATTGTAAGATGCCGGGGGTCTGTTTCGGGTCAGGTTCAGTGACCTGATCCTTGTTAGACACCCCTTTCCTTTACGTCACGCAATTGGCCTCCTGTAAATGGAAGTGAACACGGATGCTAGTTAAGTTAGCTTCTTCATCCAAAGCAGCGCCAAAATGATGACTTGATGGAAATGGCTTTAGTATTTGAAAAAAAGCATTTTATTTATACATGGAATTATTACTTTTTGCTACAAGTTGGAACCACTTCCTCTCACACTACGTTTGATGGAGTCTTCTGACTCCTACAAGTAGCATCTTAAGACCCTTTTTATTCGTCTTTTCCTAATTTTCTGGGACTCCTGTGTTTGTCTCTATGTTGTCTTGGCCGTTAAGGGTTTTTAAATCTGTATGTATCTTTAACTGTATATTGCTTTTGATTGTTCAAGCGCTTTGTGACCCTGGTCTAGAAAGGCACTTTACAAATAACTGTTACTTACCAGTTTGCCCAACGCTTACCTTGTGTGGTAGAACGCAGAGTAATGAGTATAAACATGACTAATCTGTTTGACATTTTTCTGGGCAACGCACACTGCAAAGAGAAAAGTTTCAGATATTTTTAGCGTTTAAATAAAATGTATATCTTATTCTAGGTGTTTTGTATCTACTCGCCTTTGATGATTCTAATATCCATGCTATCGGCAAAGTTATTTGGTTTGTAGATGCAAAGATAAACAATCAAATATAGGTTTGATTTTAATTCTGTTCCTAATGTGGCACCATTACAAACTGGTTGTGTTGAGCTCATGACTGATGATGATATTGTGTCTCAGATCACACGGATGCAGATACGCCCATGGAGGGACACGCAGCGGTGAGTCACCTAGTGTACTCGTAGTGTGACGTATATTTTTATAAATTTTTTTCCAAACATCCATTTGTACAGGTGACGGAAAATACTGAATTTAATCTTGCGGAGAACCTTCAGGTAACAAACACACACAGGCACCCACAGGATGCAACACGTGACTCACTCCCATCATGTTTTGCTTCCCAAGAGGTCGGTGGACGGTGAGAAAAGTGTTGAAAAGAGCTTGAAGCAAAAGTTGGACCTGCAGGCTCTTCCCACGCGAGCGTACCTTGACCAGACGGTGGTTCCAGTGTTGCTGCAGGGTCTGTCGCTGCTGGCAAAGGAGAGGTCAGTCATGATCACGTCGACCTGAGTGGCCTGTTCTGGACGTTAATTTTTCTTTTCACGTTTCAGACCTCCGAACCCCATCGAGTACCTGGCTGCATTCCTGCTTAAAAACAAGGGTCAGTTTGATGACCGTAGCTGATCGCACAACACACACAAACACGCCACGAAGAGTTTCTTGAATCATGTGACCACAACTGTTTTTAATGTTACAAAATAAAAATTTGGAAAAGCTAGTCATGTTTTATTTTGAAATACATAAATCTTCACATTTCAAGAGTCTGGTGACTTGAAGTTTCAACTTATTCTTTCATTTACCCGGTTGTCTTTCAACCCAGAGACACTGGTTTAATCTGGATGATCCAAAACTATTAGCATAGCATTCAGAAAATTGAAACTTTATTCACGGCCATTCGATAAAAAACGTCTACACTCTCAGCTTTACCTCTGGGGAAATTGCTGTGAAACATCTTAATGTGTTTTGCAGCTACAGTAACAATGACATCACTTCCTGTTTGACTAAACAAACACTGCGCCAAGCCAAAGTTGAAGAAACTTGTCAGATGTAGAACTGGTTGTCGGCCAGGTCATCCATGAACGGTCGCACCAGGAAGTCGGTGGAGAAGTAGAAGATCAGTCCAAAGGTGATGGAGATGGGGAGAGCTGGGAGAGCTTTACGGAACACGGCCAGGAGGAGAAGCGTAACACACAGACCCTAAAACACACACAGGTTCTCATGAAAGTCATATCCTTTGAATTAAAAAAAAAGAATCGAATGACTAAAACTTTTTAAAATGTACCTGGGTACAGTATATCATTCATATCATAGTTAATTTATGGTTGATGCGAACTTTGTTTTTTGATTCAGTTTATTTGCAAATAAAATAATAAAATATTCACAAGTTTTTTCACTATTGTGTTGCACTTAAAATTTCGACCATTAGATGGCAGTCATTAAGATCAAGGCGATGAAAGGGTACAGTCGACTCAAGGAGTTTTTAAAGCTGATTTTGGAAATATTTTGATTTGAAAATAAAATAAAAGCAGTTACGACTTGGTCAAGAGTTATGTGGTCTGTAAAATCTCAACACAGAGTCAAGTACTCAACAATACTACAAATATATACTTGTTACTACAGTATCACCAGCTCGGTCTCTGAGGTCTGTGGATCAGAATCTACTTATGGTTCCACGCACACGGCTCAGGACCAGAGGAGAGAAATCTTTTCAGGCTGTTGCTCCTAAGCTTTGGAACAATCTTCCTCTCTCTTTGCGCTTGATGGAGTCTACTGACTCCTTTAAGAAACATAAGACGTTTCTATTTGTTCAGGCTTTTCCTTGAATTTCTCGAACTCCGGTGTTGTTCTCAGTGTTGTCTTGATCTTTGAAGTATGTACTGTTTTGAGTATTGTTTTGATTGTTAAAGCGCTTTGTGACCCTGGTCTCGAAAAGCGCTATATAAATAAATATTACTTACTTACTTACTTACTTACAATATATCGTATAATATTGCCAGATTCTTGCCAATCCCCCCCCCCCCATTATAGTTGTTTTTGTTGTAAGCTCTGGTGATTATCCATGTCTAGCAGGCTTACAAGCTAGCTCACAACATAACAAGAGAGGTTTCAGTAGCATTTCTTACAATAAGAATGGCGACGAAGCAGGCGAGTGTTGTGTTCCAGTCGCCTCCGTTAGCAGCAGCTTTTCCCACAAGGACGCTGTAGAAGATGAAGTCGCCCAGACCAAGTTTGACACCCCCTGAGAGAGACAACACAGCTTTGTAGCAAACACAGGTGTTTTGGCGATTCAGGAAGTGACATCGTGGTTCGGTAAACCACGCCACTCACGGTCTTCCTCCTCTAGCTCGTCGTCAGGAACACTTCGAGATGGCGCCATCTCTCTGGCCTGCTCTGCCTCTTCATCTGAACATAAAAGGAATTTTGTAAAAGTCTGCCACTCAATGTCGAGCTGACGTCAGTACCCGGCTCTGGTTCTGAGTGCGGAGAGTCCGTCTGGCTCGCCATCGACACCGTCCACATCATGGCAGCTGAGCATCAGGAAAAACTATGAGACAGGTAGTCACGGGGAACAGACCCCCTGCACGGCACTCACATGAGTATATGAGGGCGGGGAAAATGGGCTCATTCCTCTCCTGAGCCGTCTCGACCAGCTGGCGGAGTGGACCTTTGGGACTCAAAACAGCCACCAGGTCTGCATAGAAAAATGAGTCACATGACGCAAGCCAACATGTAATCAATCAATAATCAATAAATGCTGACCGTAGACCGAGATGGATCCCAGGATGACCCAGGCCGACCATTCAGGCAGGTACTTGATGAAGACCAGGGCCATGAGGGCACTGATGAGCACCAGGTAGACCTGCTGCAGCTGCAGAGGACCCTTCCAGTGGATGCAGACCATCCCAACCGCCCCAAAGTTCCAGATCACCATGGCAACAGTCGGGTAGTCCATGGCCACGTTGTAGGTCTTAAAGACCTCGCTGGTACAAAAATAGAAACCCAGTTTAGAGAGCCGGACTAAACTCACAAATGTTTGGAAAATATGTGACATACAACACACACAAAGACACAAAAATGATACTGAAGCACAACTGTGAGCGACAAAGTCTTGCTGGACCTAACTCACCTCAAATACATAAAGCTGAACCAGAACAGCAGCAGCAGCGACGACAGAATTAGCCAGCCGTGGATGAACTGAAACAAAAGCTCAGAGGTTGTGACCCCACACACATTGCAGGTGAGCGGTCAAACAAGAGGAAAAGAGCAGATAAGGGAGATGACAACTGGAGAAGGAGTGAAGAAGAAAGGAAAAGATGGAGACTAGAGAAAAAGATGGAGAAGAGAGGAAAAGATGGAGATGAAAGGAAAAGATCGAGACAAGAGGAAAAGATGGAGACTAGAGAAAAAGATGGAGAAGAGAGGAAAAGATGGAGATGAAAGGAAAAGATGGAGACAAGAGGAAAAGATGGAGACGGGAGGAAAAGATGGATAACAGAGGAAAAATGGAGATGAAAGGAAAAGATGGAGACGGGAGGAAAAGATGGAGACGAGAGGAAAAGATGGATAAGAAAAGAAAAGATGGAGACGAAAGGAAAAGATGGAGACGGGAGGAAAAGATGGAGACGAGAGGAAAAGATGGACACGAAAGGAAAAGATGGATAAGAGAGGAAAAGATGGAGACAAGAGGAAAAGAAGGAGAGGAGAGGAAAATAAGGAGACTAGAGGAAAAGATGGAGACAAGGTGAAAAGACGGGGACGAAAGGAAAAGATGGGAGACGAGAGGAAACGATGGAGACGAGAGGAAAAGATGGAAACGAGAGGAAAGATGGAGACGATGGGAAAAGAAGTAGACGCGAACAGAAGGAGACAAGAGCAGACAAAAGCTGCAGTTGTGATCTTTAGGCTACAGGATGTGACCTCATCACCACTTCCTGTTAGCTGAAAGACTGTAGTACCTTGTAACAGCGATTCTTGTACAGGACCACGAGCAGCACGGTCAACACCACGATGACGCTGATCATGATCAGTGAGTTCAGAACAGAGTTGAGGAGGCGACGGCCGACAGACGCCGTGTTCTCTGTGAATGGCGTGTAGATGCTGCGAGGACAGGGAGTGTTAGAGGTCGAGAGGTTAGGGGGTATGGGACTGTATGGGTGACACTCACAGCTGCTGGTCCGTCTTCTCGCTGTAGAAGCTGACCGACTTGATGGTGGTTACCACGACGACCATGCACAGCGTGACAGGTACGAACAGCATGATGACGTGTTTGGCTCCATACTTCAGCGTCAGCTCCTCCTCATCTTCCTCAGGCTCCGCCTCCTGGTTCGGTCTGGGCTGCCGACCCTGCAGAGAGGTACGGTCAGAGCCAGAACCACACGTGACACACAGACTCCACATACTCGCTTGGCTTGGGAAAAGTTCTGGACGTCTGGCTCGGGCCTGTAGGAGGGCAGCGTTGGGTTCTCAGACTGGACCAGGGCGGTCCTCTCTGTGTAGAAGTCCTCCTCACTGTCCGACACGTTCATGGTTCTGCCTGCAAAGATAATTATGTTTGAGTGACAGCTGACCTTAACCTGGACACCTGTCAATCACAGACCAAACACTGCACACGCGCGCGCGGGCACATACACGCACCAAACGAGGATCATTGAACACACAGTTTTAAGTTTGGACCTTTTTGGTCTGGTTTACACGAAGACACCTAGTCAAGGTTCTGGGAGAACCGGATCTGCGGATCTGAGGCAGGAGACGTTAATTCATCTCTTTTCTCACCGGAAGGAGTTCTTACGACTTCACCGTGTCGAGCAGCAAGTCGCTCGCCAACAAAACGTCCAAAAGGCGGATCTCTGAACCGAATCAAACCGAGTAAACAACAGGCGAAACCAGGAAGTTAGCAGTCAGCTGACCGGCAGATCGCGGGTGACGTCACACCAACGTGACCTCGTCTTTTTTTTTTTTTTACCAAACAAGTTATTCGCGTTCAACCAAAAAATACCACACGTGACTGATTCAAACAGAATCGGAAACATATTTCATAAATTAGAGAGTTTATGAGGTAATGTACACACACTTGACATAAAGACAGTTCGACTCACAAAGGACGAGGATTTAAATGTCTTAAATATTCCGATGTTTAGAAAAAGTTCTTGCCAAGTAGAGCTGGAGGTTTTTTGTGTTTTTATCTGTTGTGCTTCTCGTTGCTACCATTGCCTTCAAATAGTGGCTGATCGATTAAAAATAATTAAATTCTTAATTCTTCATTTTTTAAGAGCGAAACTAAATTCTTTCTGGGATTTTATTATTTATTTACAACTTACGCAAATCGTTCATTCCATACAGATCTTAAAATAAACGCACACCTGATCCGTAAGCTGAATATTTCCTTGTCCCGTCCCCATCAGTCTCATCAAATAATTTCGCAGTTCTGAGTAATAATACGGTAAAAAAAAAAAACTCTACATTATTATAAAGTGTTATCTCACGTTCAATAATCTATAATCAATGAAAATTTCAGACACAAGTGAAACAGCAAGAGTAACATTTTAATAATAGAGAAACATCTTTTATTTACTAAGCATTTCAGAGGAAAAGTATTGGATTTAATATTGGAAATAATTTACACATGTAAAAAACATGTGTGTGTTTTGTTTTCTCAAGATCGTTCCTACATTTACATAAAACAACTCAATGTATAAATAACCACAAGCTTTATGTTTTAGGCAGACAAGAGAGAGAGCAGATGAAGAAGATGAAATATAGGAAACAAGAGCAGATGAAGGAGATGAAATATAGGAAACAAGAGCAGATGAAGGAGATGAAATATAGGAAACAAGAGCAGATGAAGGAGATGAAATATAGGAAACAAGAGCAGATGAAGGACATTAAATATAGGAAACAAGAGCAGATGAAGGAGATGAAATATAGAAACAAGAGCAGATGAAGGAGATGAAATATAGGAAACAAGAGCAGATGAAGGAGATGAGATATTGGAAACAAGAGCAGATGAAGGAGATGAAATATAGGAAACAAGAGCAGATGAAGGAGATGAGATATTGGAAACAAGAGCAGATGAAGGAGATGAAATATAGGAAACAAGAACAGATGAAGGACATTAAATATAGAAACAAGAGCAGATGAAGGAGATGAAATATAGGAAACAAGAGCAGATGAAGGAGATGAAATATAGCAAACAAGAGCAGATGAAGGAGATGAAATATAGGAAACAAGAGCAGATGAAGGAGATGAAATATAGGAAACAAGAGCAGATGAAGGAGATGAAATATAGGAAACAAGAACAGATGAAGGACATTAAATATAGGAAACAAGAGCAGATGAAGGAAATGAAATATAGGAAACAAGAGCAGATGAAGGAGATGAAATATAGGAAACAAGAGCAGATGAAGGAAATGAAATATAGGAAACAAGAGCAGATGAAGGAGATGAAATATAGGAAACAAGAGCAGATGAAGGAGATGAAATATAGGAAACAAGAGCAGATGAAGGAGATGAAATATAGGAAACAAGAGCAGATGAAGGACATTAAATATAGGAAACAAGAGCAGATGAAGGAGATGAAATATAGAAACAAGAGCAGATGAAGGAGATGAAATATAGGAAACAAGAGCAGATGAAGGAGATGAGATATTGGAAACAAGAGCAGATGAAGGAGATGAAATATAGGAAACAAGAGCAGATGAAGGAGATGAAATATAGGAAACAAGAGCAGATGAAGGAGATGAGATATTGGAAACAAGAGCAGATGAAGGAGATGAAATATAGGAAACAAGAACAGATGAAGGACATTAAATATAGAAACAAGAGCAGATGAAGGAGATGAAATATAGGAAACAAGAGCAGATGAAGGAGATTAAATATAGGAAACAAGAGCAGATGAAGGACATGCAATATAGGAAACAAGAGCAGATGAAGGAGATGAAATATAGAAACAAGAGCAGATGAAGGAGATGAAATATAGAAACAAGAGCAGATGAAGGAGATGAAATATAGGAAACAAGAGCAGATGAAGGAGATGAAATATAGAAACAAGAGCAGATGAAGGAGATGAAATATAGAAACAAGAGCAGATGAAGGAGATGAAATATAGAGACAAGAGCAGATGAAGGAAATGAAATATAGGAAACAAGAGCAGATGAAGGAGATGAAATATAGGAAACAAGAGCAGATGAAGGACATGCAATATAGGAAACAAGAGCAGATGAAGGAGATGAAATATAGAAACAAGAGCAGATGAAGGAGATGAAATATAGAAACAAGAGCAGATGAAGGACATGAAATATAGGAAACAAGAGCAGATGGAGGAGATGAAATATAGGAAACAAGAGCAGATGAAGGAGATGAAATATAGGAAACAAGAGCAGATGAAGGAGATGAAATATAGGAAACAAGAGCAGATGAAGGAGATGAAATATAGGAAACAAGAGCAGATGAAGGACATTAAATATAGGAAACAAGAGCAGATGAAGGAGATGAAATATAGAAACAAGAGCAGATGAAGGAGATGAAATATAGGAAACAAGAGCAGATGAAGGAGATGAGATATTGGAAACAAGAGCAGATGAAGGAGATGAAATATAGGAAACAAGAGCAGATGAAGGAGATGAAATATAGGAAACAAGAGCAGATGAAGGAGATGAGATATTGGAAACAAGAGCAGATGAAGGAGATGAAATATAGGAAACAAGAACAGATGAAGGACATTAAATATAGAAACAAGAGCAGATGAAGGAGATGAAATATAGGAAACAAGAGCAGATGAAGGAGATGAAATATAGCAAACAAGAGCAGATGAAGGAGATGAAATATAGGAAACAAGAGCAGATGAAGGAGATGAAATATAGGAAACAAGAGCAGATGAAGGAGATGAAATATAGGAAACAAGAACAGATGAAGGACATTAAATATAGGAAACAAGAGCAGATGAAGGAAATGAAATATAGGAAACAAGAGCAGATGAAGGAGATGAAATATAGGAAACAAGAGCAGATGAAGGAAATGAAATATAGGAAACAAGAGCAGATGAAGGAGATGAAATATAGGAAACAAGAGCAGATGAAGGAGATGAAATATAGGAAACAAGAGCAGATGAAGGAGATGAAATATAGGAAACAAGAGCAGATGAAGGACATTAAATATAGGAAACAAGAGCAGATGAAGGAGATGAAATATAGAAACAAGAGCAGATGAAGGAGATGAAATATAGGAAACAAGAGCAGATGAAGGAGATGAGATATTGGAAACAAGAGCAGATGAAGGAGATGAAATATAGGAAACAAGAGCAGATGAAGGAGATGAAATATAGGAAACAAGAGCAGATGAAGGAGATGAGATATTGGAAACAAGAGCAGATGAAGGAGATGAAATATAGGAAACAAGAACAGATGAAGGACATTAAATATAGAAACAAGAGCAGATGAAGGAGATGAAATATAGGAAACAAGAGCAGATGAAGGAGATTAAATATAGGAAACAAGAGCAGATGAAGGACATGCAATATAGGAAACAAGAGCAGATGAAGGAGATGAAATATAGAAACAAGAGCAGATGAAGGAGATGAAATATAGAAACAAGAGCAGATGAAGGAGATGAAATATAGGAAACAAGAGCAGATGAAGGAGATGAAATATAGAAACAAGAGCAGATGAAGGAGATGAAATATAGAAACAAGAGCAGATGAAGGAGATGAAATATAGAGACAAGAGCAGATGAAGGAAATGAAATATAGGAAACAAGAGCAGATGAAGGAGATGAAATATAGGAAACAAGAGCAGATGAAGGACATGCAATATAGGAAACAAGAGCAGATGAAGGAGATGAAATATAGAAACAAGAGCAGATGAAGGAGATGAAATATAGAAACAAGAGCAGATGAAGGACATGAAATATAGGAAACAAGAGCAGATGGAGGAGATGAAATATAGGAAACAAGAGCAGATGAAGGAGATGAAATATAGGAAACAAGAGCAGATGGAGGAGATGAAATATAGGAACAAGAGCAGATGAAGGAGATGGAATACAGGAAACAAGAGCAGATGGAGGAGATGAAATATAGGAAACAAGAGCAGATGAAGGACATTAAATATAGGAAACAAGAGCAGATGAAGGAGATGAAATATAGAAACAAGAGCAGATGAAGGAGATGAAATATAGGAAACAAGAACAGATGAAGGACATTAAATATAGAAACAAGAGCAGATGAAGGAGATGAAATATAGGAAACAAGAGCAGATGAAGGAGATGAAATATAGCAAACAAGAGCAGATGAAGGAGATGAAATATAGGAAACAAGAGCAGATGAAGGAGATGAAATATAGGAAACAAGAGCAGATGAAGGAGATGAAATATAGGAAACAAGAACAGAAGAAGGACATTAAATATAGGAAACAAGAGCAGATGAAGGAGATGAAATATAGAAACAAGAGCAGATGAAGGACATGAAATATAGGAAACAAGAGCAGATGGAGGAGATGAAATATAGGAAACAAGAGCAGATGAAGGAGATGAAATATTGGAAACAAGAGCAGATGGAGGAGATGAAATATAGGAAACAAGAGCAGATGAAGGAGATGGAATACAGGAAACAAGAGCAGATGGAGGAGATGAAATATAGGAAACAAGAGCAGATGAAGGAGATGAAATATAGGAAACAAGAGCAGATGGAGGAGATGAAATATAGGAAACAAGAGCAGATGGAGGAGATTAAATAAGAAAGGAAGGAGACAAGACCAGATAAAGAGTTGAGAGGATGGAGTGAAGAGCAGACCACTTATTACCTAATAGAAGAAAGCTCGGGTTTGGATCAGGCAAAGGATATTGAGGGAAACAAACAGCTGATAGAATTGTTGTGTTTATTCAGGTTTATACTTCAATTATTACAGTGTTTAAGTGAGATAAGATTTATTTTTTTTAATAGACAAGCGTCAGTGGCTGGTCTGTGGCATATCACACTTCCTGGTTATCCGAACCTTTTAGAATCCTTTGATGTGGCAGTACGCCTCGAGGGATGAGAACACAATGTACATGAGCCACAGACTAAAGAACAGACCAGTGGTCAGGAGCTTGGGAACTCTTGGGCCGCCCAGCTCACCGCCAATGGCAGGCCTACGCCGGTATAAGAGGACAGCGAAGCAGATGAAGGCGAAAATGGTGAAGAGCGTGACAGAGAAAGCCAGTGTCCCCGGATCTACCCGGAAGTCCTGGTTCTGGGTGTAGTGGTACACTGCTGCTATGGACCAGGCGACACCGATGCCCAAGAAGACATTGACGGCGTTACTTCCGGTAACATTGCCGATGGACGCATCGGCATACTGGTCCTGGATGGCGGCCACTTTACTGGCAAACGTGTCTGGGGGAAACAGAAGAACCTACTGAAGTCTGTGTTATAACACTGTGTGAAAAGCTGATACCTGGAACAGATGTGCCCAGAGCGACAAACACAACGGCTGTGACAGAGTCTTTGAGGCCCACAGTACAGCCGAAGTACGACGCCAGGTCACCGATCACCGCAGTCAGAATGCCGATGACTGAGATGGACACACAGAAACACGCCCATCCGCTCCAATAATCAGTGGGTGGCACCAAAGCAAAAAGGACCTTCCAGAAGACAGTGAGGAAGTGGATCACGTAGTCTTTAGCTGTCAGCACTTTTTCCTCCTTTTCATCTTCATCATCATCGTCACCTTTGAGGAGCATCACTGTCATCTTACTTGCTGCAAATCACAACATTACTGCTTCATCTTTACCACCGCCAATGGTAATGGCATCCACAAACTGCTGCCTCCAGCTGTTTGTCCCAACCAGCAACGCCAGATTGGTCTTCTTTATCACTTTGTCAACCACGTTCTGAAACACAATCATCACAAACTTTTAACTTAGGACATCTTGCACTGACGGGACGAGAGGTTCAGTTTAAGGGAAGCAGAAAATGTAAGGCGCAGGTTGTTGGTAAGGAAGAGAGGGGGTTACTTGTAACTTCTTTACAGTTGCAGACCCTCAGGGCAAGCCAGGGATTCTCTGCTGGCCTCAACATACTCAGAAAAGTATATGTATCTTGTTTGTTATGTCATATTATATCCACTTGGATGTGCTGTTTACAGTCTTAAATATAATTTTAGAGTTTTTATCCAATCCTTATTTCTTCTAGTGAGTGATGCCACTGACATTTATCCAATCATGTTCCAGAATAGCTCCATCACCTGTGAGGCCAGAGTGAAAGTTGCTGCCGTACCTGTACTTAAAGTGAATGGAGACAGTCAAATCTGCGGGCTGACACCACGTAAAATGAGATTTATGTGTTCTGTGATTGTATACGCACTTGGTTGGCGCCACACAATATTTCAATATACACACCATGGCTGAAGGAGGAGAACTGATAGTTTTGGTAATGTATACAGAAAAATACTAATTCATAGATGAAAACAGATAAAACGTTTAACAGAGAAATGGATGTCTTGAGAAAAAAAGAAGGATGTATTTTACTTTTAAGAAATCAGGTGATGTGCACTAGATCCATGTTGGTTAGTGCAAGCATTTTATTTGTTTTATTGACTTGGATCATCATTTACATTTTTCTTTAGCATTTTTATCATTTTATTATCAGTTTGTTATCGCCTTGTTCATGTCTTAAATGGCGATTATGTGCATTTAATTTGGACTTTTGTTTGAGGTATCCCTTGTGTTCAACTTGACCCAGAGGTAACTCAAAGAGTACCACAAACAGATTTGTTTTCGGGCCACCGGGTCACCTTGACCCAGAGTTAATACAAAGGTTAAGCTCACATAGTTATGGTGGACTCATTTAATCGACAGATTTATTTGTGTGTGTATGTGTGATTCTGTATGATTCTTAAACTGGGGTGTCATATTTAAGATACTAAGATGTGGATTAATTTAGGTTGCACTAACTATGACATCACTGGTGGCCAAGTGCTGAAATACAAGGCCTGCCACTGCTTTTTTCCTGATGTGTGTCTTCAACACTATCCAACCCACTCTGCTGCAGGACAAACTGACTAAGATGCATGTGGACCCTGGTCTGGTCTCCTGGATTACGGACTATCTTACTGATCGACCACAATATGTCAGGCTGAAGGACATCAAGTCTGACACTGTGGTGTGCAGTACAGGAGCACCTCAGGGGACAGTACTGGCCCCTCTCCTCTTCACCATCTACACTTCAGACTTCTGCTACAACTCAGAGCTGAGTCTCGTCCAGAAGTATGCTGACGACACTGCTATTGTTGGATGCATCAGGGAAAACAGCGAAGACGAGTATAGGAGTCTGATAAGTGACTTTGTGGACTGGAGTGAGAGGAACCACTTGCAGCTGAACACCTCAAAGACCAAGGAGCTGGTCTTGGACTTCGGGAGGTCCAGGACAAAGCCACGTCCAGTGTCCATCAGAGGCGACGAGGTGGAGATAGTGGACAACTATAAGTACCTCGGTGTGTGGATGGACAGTAAACTGGACTGGTCCTGCAATACAGACCATGTATATAAGAAGGTTCAGAGTAGACTGTACTTTCTGAGGAGGCTTCGATCAATTAACATCTGCAAGAAGCTCCTCTGCATGTTCTACCAGTCTGTGGCCAGTGTCATGTTCTATGCTGTGGTGTGTTGGGGTGGAAATGTGTCCAAGAGGAGTGTCAACAGGTTGGACAGGTTGACCAGGAGGGCTGGCTCTGTTGTTGGAATGAAGCTGGACTCACTGGTGACAGTTGCTGAGAGGAGATCATTGAACAAACTACTGTCCATCATGGATGATGACAGTCATCCTCTGAGCACTGTCATCAGTGAGCAGAGAAGCAGAATGAGTGCACGAATGCTCCTACCCAGGTGCAAAACAAATAGACTCAGGGACTCATTCATCCCTCGGGCTATTAAATTGTACAATTCTGTATCTGGATGTTCTGTTCTATGTTAGTCTTTGTATCCTTTGTCTTTGTTGTTTTTCTTTGACCTATGTTCTTTGTCTTTATCTTTAGACTTAGATTGTGTCATCTTGTTCTTCCTCTTTATGTTCTTCTTATTTTATTTTTTATGTATTATTTTTTATTGTTTATGAAAAATTGCTGGCTATTGGTAAAAAACAATTTCAATCAATAAAGTTGAAAATAAAGTTTTACCTTACCTTACCTTACCTTACTAACTATGACATCACTGGTGGCCTAGTGCTGAAATACAAGGCCTGCCACTGCTTTTTTCCTGATGTGTGTAATGGTTGTTATGCTACTTGACATATTACTGACACTGCAGTGGAATAATAAACTTTAAAATCAACCTTCACTTAACCTTAACACTTGAACCTCCTGTGGGGCAACCTTCAAATCCTGAAATAAAATACTCGCCTTAAACTCGTACGACTCCTCAATAAGGACTTCCACTCTGACGTTTTCGCCCAGACAAGGTCGACCCAGTTCAGCCACACTCCACTCATGCTCAGCCTTCTTCCTCCAGAACGCCACCTCCTCCTCTGAGAGACAAGAAGGTCACAGAGTAATGATGAAGATGAGGATGACAAAGAGGTTGGTGTACCTGTGATGTTGATGACTGTGCAAGGGTCTGGGTTTTCTCGCTCCTGAACCCTCCTGTAGCGGTTGTTGGCTGAAAATCACACAAAAATTCACAATACACAACTCTGGCATGTCCTGGTCGTAATGGTTCAGTTTCCTGGTACCTGTTCTGATGAATCCACCTGGAATCACAGAAAAAACACCTCTTGAAAATGGGACGGTACTGTGTGGCACCATATGGAAAGACACAGAAATGAACCTCACTATTTGCGTGACAGAGTGTGAACTTACCGACTTCCTGCAGCAACAGTGCTAAAAATGACAAAAAGGAAGACAATCACCTGACTGGTTAAGGACAATCACATTAGCCTGGAAACATTCTTGAAAGGACGCAGGGATTTGTGGTGAGTGTTGGGAGGGGCTGAGAACTACACTGGTGAGGTGTCATGGTTAATGTCACACTAACAATTGGACTGAATGTTAAAAAAAGTGGAGCCACACAGCAGGACGGGCCACCTTTCCTCCGACTGATCTCCAGAAGTTTGGGTTCTCCAAGTTCCACAAAGAACTTCTTGTTTTTGTCATACTCCTCGTCGTCGATCAGGTTGATTTGAATAACTTTGCTGGACAAAGATGAAGAAATCAACAAGCACATCTACTTCTGACTACCCTGTACAGTGTTATATACGTACCAGATCTCATTGTTGTCAAACTCCAAGACTCCAATGGTATCTTCAAAGTTCTTTCCACCTCCTTTAGCAGTCCCTTCTATGGTTCTATATGGCAGCTGCACAGCACTGCGCATGCCGTTGACTCGGACAACTTTCACCTCCATCATGCCACTGTTCTTAGTCACGGTCAGCGTAGCCTCCTCAAACATGAAGATACCTGAATGGTCGTCATCATGAATTGTGACGGTTGTAGTACAGGACCGTCCTAGACCCATGACGACACCAACCTTGTTTATCTTATCTGATCCCTCTGGTACCACCTGGACCCCACTGAGGTGAACCAGGAAGTGTTCGTCCTCTTCAAATACGTCGTCATCAATGATTTCGATACTGATATTCTTCTCCACCTCGCCAGGCAAAAACACAAGGGTTCCTCTGATAAATCTGTAGTCTGGCCCAGCTAAAGCGGTCCCATCTTCTGTCCAGTAGTCAACCGTGATCGTGCTGGTGAGGTCAGTTCCCCGCCGAACCACACGGAGCTCCACTGTGCCACAGTTCTCCTGGCATTGGTAGGAAGGGGGGTCAAAGAAGACCCTGCAAGGGCAGTCGTTTTCTGTAGCGTTAATGTTGTTCTTGACTTCAGCTACAATAGATCTTGGTTCCTCATTCCTGAAATCCTGTTGTGTATAGCTGAGCATCTTAACGTCCATCTTAATGGTCTGAGGAGGACTTGACTCGCCCTCTGTCTCGATGATTACCCCCCTCCTCTTCCCGACGCGATACCTCTTCTGCACATACTTGTACAGTCGCCGATCTGCAATATATGCAAAACCCACACAAACTGGAAAGAAGGCAAGTGTCACAAGTCCTTCCCATATTTTGACCACTCCAGGAGAAAAGACAGCCAAAATCAGGTAGAGCCATAAATATGCAAAGACACTCCAAGTGGCAGTGACAAAAAAGACACGCAGGTGCTTTACTCGCCGTGTGTCACCGTCAGGAATCACATAAACGCACAAACCGATAATGACAAACATATTGAAGGCTGCACTCCCCACAATGGTGTTAGGGCCCAGCTGACCAGCCTCAAAATTGTGCCCACACACCTCCACGACTGAAAGCAGGATCTCGGGCGCAGATGACCCCAGTGCCATTAGGGTCAAGTTGGACACAGTCTCATTCCAGATTCGAACTGTTGTGGTGACCTTTTCTCCGTTCGGTCTCTTGATAGTGATGCGTCTCTCTTGTGAGGTTATGACCTCTATAGAAGCCATGAAGCGGTCAGCTATGATTGACACTCCTAAGAACATGTAGGCGAGTCCAAGGAAATAGATTGTGGCCCGGGCAATGCGTTCTGGGAGAGCGGGATCTTCTGGTAGCCACACAGGTAGGATGACACCTACTGAGCACTCGGTGCTACCGCCACATTTGGAGGTGCTGTTCAGTGAGCTGTTGGAGGAGTGAGCTGGAGCACCCCATGCTGCTGAGAGATTGGACAGTATGAAGAGACAACCAGGGGCTGTTAGAAGGAGCCTCATGGTTGCAGTAGGTTTTTACCTGCAGGAAGGTGAACACTCAGAATTAGACCCATTTTCACAGACAAATAGACCCTTTTTTTGGACAAAAAAGTATGCATGGACAAACAAGCACTCGCTAATAATTGTATTTCCTGATCACAAATACAATTCATTCAGTCATGATGGCCAATTAATAAAGTGTTTGTGTGTGTCTGTGTGTGTTTAAAAATCTCAAAACATTTTTCACTTAACTGGTGATGAAGATGAAGACTTTAGGGACTCAGACTCGCGGACTTCAGGATCCCACTGGCTCTGCAGCAGAAGAGACGATGTTAAGAGAGCATGTGGTTTTGTAAGTGTGGGTGTTTTAAATGATAACAGGAGGCTCGGTTCCAAACTTGGTTCCAAAACTGGCAACTGGTTCCTTTTTATCAGCTCCCAGAGGACCCCGGGCCTTACAAGGCAGCAGGGGTCCCGGCCAGTCCAGCAGCTCCTCAGCCTGGGGACACTTGAAGAGATAAGGAGGTGTAGAATGTTGTACGGGTGACATGATTCCCCCGGTTCTACCCCCTCACCTCCCAAAAAACTGTTTGAGGAGCAGGAGCGGAGGTCCACAAGAGTAGGTGTATGTGTGAAAGAGAAGTATATGAGAAACAGAGAGGTGGTGCAGGAGTTATTAATGTCCAGATGAAAAAGTCTGAGGGAGCAGAGGTAGAGGCACAAACATGTTTGAGGACAATGACATCTGTGTTTTTTTATTTATTCAGAAGTCAATATCTCCAGTTAAGTTTTTCTTATACTGCTCCCACACGAGGACTCTGGTCCAAGGGCTGTGCTGACTAAGTTCTGGTCAATGGTCATAATGTTATGGCTCACTGTGAAAGTCCAACAACACAACACAGTAACACTTCACTACACACAAACCATAAAATGCAGTAGCTGGCACTTGTTGACACTGTTTTGATCCACAAAGTGCTTTTGTATTTTATTGTTTCGATCCTGGAGAGGCACATCTGTAGGTGTCTGTGTGCGTGATTGTGTGATCTGTGTGTTTTATTTATTGATATAATCTTGTGAGCATTTTTTTAATCTTTTTGTGAGTGTTTCTTTGTGTTTTCTGTTTATTTTATTTTGTGTCTTGTGTTGCCGTTGTTGTGATTCTTTACAATCAGAATCTTTGGAAGTCGTTTTGGTCTGATCCATCCTAGACCTGCTTGAGCTCGAAGTCCACCAGAGGGTCTGAGCGTAGATGTCTGTGGAGGACCAAATCTGGTTAGAAGGATTCAGGTGCATCTAGGCTTGAACTGTGTTGTGGTTCTTACATCCCCTCCTCAACGTCAAGCACATTCTCGGGTAGTGGAACATTGAGAGTCTCTGGCAACAGGAAGACAAACGCCCCACTGGCCACGCCCACTGCAGCAAATATTAGGGGTGGCAGGAGCATCCAGAAGTCATCCAGCAGCATGATGACGGGCGCCAGAGAGCTGCCTATTCTGCATACGCAGGAAGTGAAGCCCAACCCGCTTTGCCTGATGATACAAACCAAACCTGAGCTATTGATCTAAGAGTCAAGTTCTCTGAGTCTAACCTCAGGACAGTTGGGAAGAGTTCAGATGAGTAAAGAAACGCTGTGGTGAATGCGGCCTCTGAAAAACCCTTTGCCACCACGGCGATACTCGTACGAACCAACCAGAACTCTGTGAACACATTTCAGAGTTCAGAACAACATCATGGTAAACAAGGTTTCAGGCCCAACCCTCGTACCCAATGGGATCATGGTATTAATCCCGATCAGCACACCAGTCACAATAAGGAAGCACGCTTGACCGTTTCTGCGTCCGATCCAATCCAGCACAAAGAAAGTAAGAATCTTAGCTGGAACCTCGATGGCGCTGTAGATGAAATGCGTGAGGTAGATGCTAACGCCGAAGCCGGAGATATTGAAGCTGATCCCGTAATAAAGGAAAGCCACAGCAAACCTGAGGAGACGACACACAGACAGTCAAGGATCAGGACGCCGTTGCTTGCCAATCTAGTACCAGAAGAGTCCAGAGATGAGTGT
This sequence comes from Callionymus lyra, assembly GCF_982586985.1. Classification (NCBI taxonomy): domain Eukaryota; kingdom Metazoa; phylum Chordata; class Actinopteri; order Syngnathiformes; family Callionymidae; genus Callionymus; species Callionymus lyra. The sequence goes on from NC_141818.1 coordinate 31,276,421, forward strand.
GATCTTCCTGAGCTGAGGAGTTTTGACCAGGTCAAGGTAAGAGTGCGACTTCTTTCCAGCCTCCGTCATCGCCACCTTCACCAGTGTCTGAGAACCCGCAAGGATATTGTTGTGTTTATTTGACTGATCGTACATACTATATGATAGTTGTTATGAAAGGGACTCTCAGAAATATTTTGCTGCACCATTAGCTCATGACTAGTTGAAATCAGGTTGCGTAGGATGGACACACCTCTGTCCCCAGGTCAACGTCAGTTCTTCGATTAATCCTGGCACATTGAGCTAGGTACTTCTGGGCCTTGTCTGTGTGTCCGTTGGCCAGCAGCCAGCGAGCAGACTCGGGGAGCCACCTACGGGCAGACTTTCATGTCATCACCTATCAACTTTACAGGAAATGGTCCAGATTTCTTACCACCAGGTGGCAATGGAGAGCACACAGGGGGCGGTCACAGCCAGTGTCAGGTGTCTCCAGTCCCGGATCAGGTAGGCGAGCAGTGCCAGCAACATGTTACCCACACTCCATGACAAACTCATGACAGTGCCAGTGAAGGTCCGGTGCTGCACATCTGTCCACTCGATACCTGAGAGTTGATTTTTAGGATTCATGATGTTAAGTTTGTTGTTTATGTGTGTGTGAATGTATGGTTACCAAGCACAACACCAATGATTGACAGGCCACTTAATGCCGCTCCACAGAGGCACCTGGAGATGGCAAACATTATGTAGGAGGTGGAGTAGGCGGAGCTCAGGCCAAGAAGGGAGGTGGCCACCAATGCCACCAGCAGCATCATCTTACGTCCAAACCTGAGTGGGAAAGAGCACCGGTTGGTGTGCGGGATCGACGTTGGACAATGATTTTTTCTTGGGTGTAACTTTTTTTACTCTATAAATGTCTGCTCTTTGAGGAGCAATGTTTCTACTCTAAGTCTTTAATGACTGAGCCTTAAAGAGAGAATCCATATGGCAGAAGACACAGAGTCACTCACCCTTGAACAAGACAGTGAGATACTTGACCTCCTTTACCTAGACTTAAATTCCTACCCTGGTCTTCCTCTCTGTCCAGTGAGCAGGGTAGTAGGTGGATTTTACCAGGCTAACATTAAAACTATCTCATGAAGAATCAATGTTGAAGAATTAGATTTGGCCGTTGGTCAGTTTAATCATTTATCCTTCACTGAGCTAATGCTTTTTATTCGGGAAGACAATCAATTCAGTCATTAGTTTGAATGTGTGTATAAAACTGTTTACTAAGACCTTCAAACAGCAGTATTTACCCTTCTTCCTTTTCCAGACATGTGAGTCTCGATTGAATTAGATAATTATTGAGAATTCTAGGTTGAACGCTTGAATCTGACATTTCGCTGCCTCCTCCCATTCCCATGGGCTCCTACGTGCCGCAGCATCAGCCCTGTCCTTCCAGGAGTCCTACTTACTTATCAGAAAGCTGTCCAAAAACAACGGCTCCCAGGGTGACACCCAGGAAGAAGAAAGTCGCTAGGATCTTATTGTATCGCCGGTCCTCACACACGAGGTCCCACTGTGGACAATGAACAATGCATTAGCATGGACAAGGTCCAAAGCTGTGAAATCTTTCAAGGATGTCGATTTTTGGGATTTGTAGGATGAATTTTCTGCTACCCCAAGAGCATGTCTCCCTCATCATCATAGTGTCACACTAGAAGAAGAAAATTAACCACAGTTTTTTCTTGAATCACCATCACAGTAACATCATTTCTATGGAGGATCAGAACAACTGTGTCAGTAGGTTTAATGCTGGTGATTCATAACAGGCTCTATTGGAGACTGTAATTATTATCTGTTTGTTTCTTCTCTTTTAGACTATTGTAACAGTTTATTTTGGTGTCTTAACAAGAAGGAGCTGTCTCGCTTGCAGTTAATACAAAACTTTGCAGCGAGAATTCTGACCAGCTCTAGTAGAAGAACTCACATTTCACCAAGCCTTAAAACTCTTCACTGGCTGCAAGTTTCTTTCAGGATCAACTTTAATTCTAGTTCTTATTTTCAGACCTATTCATGGTCAGACCTTCTATCACTGATCTGATTTAGCCTTACACCCCAGCTCGGGCTCTGAGGTCTGTGGATCAGAATCTACTGATGGTTCCTGAACACGCTTCCGGACCAGAGGAGAGAAATCCTTCTAGGCTGTTGCTCCTAATCTTTGGAACGATCTTCCTCTCCCTCTGTGTTTGATGATCTACTGACTCCTTCAAGAAACATCTGAAGACATTTTTGTGTTTTTCTCTGATTTTCTGGTTTGTGTGTTTGTCTCATGTGTCTTGGCCTTTTAAAGCATGTATTTTAGCTGTATATTATTTTTGATTGTTAAAGCGCTTTGTGACCCTGGTCTGAGTAAGGAGCCTTACAAATAACCATTACTTTACTTATTTACTTACTTACTTACTTACTTACTTACTTTACTTACTTAGGCAGCAGGGGGAGAACAAACATCCATACTTCTTTATTTTCGGTGTATCCTTTTGAAACCAACTGTCTTCAACTGCAGAACAGTTTGAACATTTTAGTCCTCACCACCTTCAGAATATCTCCATCCCTAGAACCTCATCAATTCATGGGCCTTACCCTCTTTAAAACCTCTCCTACCCAATAACCTGATGCAATGTCAACTTTCTGGCCCCGGATCACCTGAACAACTCCACACTCTTACAATCAGCACATGTGAGTTTTGGGGGCAATCAAGTCTATATTTATAAATGCCATTGCCAGACAAAGTTTCTCAAAAAGTATCATCGACAACAGCCACTTTTCTTTTAAGTTCATCCTTTTAAGCTGGTGTGGACCAACGGAGGGAGTCTGCAAACTTTTTTAGGTCCCTCCACGGTCCCATTGCCAGAGCAGACAACATTAACCCTGACAGTCATTCTGCTGAATATGACCACAGCTCTCTGACCAACCGTTTAAGCTCTTAAATGTCTGTAATGGACAGGTTGTCTAAGGGTCCAGTAAGATGGCTCATCTTGAGCAAGGGTCTCACCTCTGTAGCTGTGGTGGAGGAGAACTCTTGCCGGTCATAGATCCACCCATCAGGACATGTAGTGGTCTTGTTACCTGAGCTGAGGTCAAAGGTCAGCGGGGGATCGTAGATCCTGCAAGAGCTCAGAGATCCATCGATCTGACGAGGTATGTGCAGCAGAAGTTCATCCATTTCCTGACTGTCATTGTCACTGGTCCCCAGGGCGCAGCGGTGGGCCGGGGTCACCGAGATGAAGTTGTGAAGGAGGAAGTGGAGGGGGAGAATTGCCCGAGGGAGGCAAAGGATCAACAGAACCAACGCCTGGAACCTGGAGAATCCACCAACATCGTCCAGCACCTCTTCAAACCTCATGGTGGCAGATGAACGACTCTCCGCTGTCTCACTGTTTCTCCAGCGGTTTATACTGAGGGGAGGTGCCTTCATGTGTGGAGGAGATTCTTTTGGCAGAAAATGTTGATTTCACTGAAAACCCCCCCTCAGCCAACACAAACACACAACAAACTATTTGACGTAGAAAGTATTTGATAAAATGCCAATCTTTCAGGTTTTCCAGGTACTGTCCTGGTATCTTGTTTTTAATTAATTTTTAATTATAAAGTTTTACTGTTTGAAAGCAAAATCTAGTTTTAACCTTTTATAAAAAAAATTCTGACAACAAAAGAACAGACATACAGCATACTTTGTTCCTACATTTTCATTTTTTTCTACAAAACAAGAACCGAACGAATTATGTATTTTATAGGAAAATGAAAGAACAAACAACACTTGGATTGTATGAAGTTAAGTGAAAACACGTTTTTTTTAAGTGAAACAAATTTCCTTAAAGCTTTAAAGTTGTTAAAGTGAAATAAGATAGTCAAGGGTTCAACTGAGCTGCTCTGAAAAGTTTTAGATGAAAGCAGCAAATAACAAACACACTGAGAATAAACATTGCATTCTTAAACTTGTGATCAACAGACGGGGAGGCAGGGGTTAGATCAGGAGGAACGATATTACCAAACGATATTAGAAACAGTTCTGCTGCTGTCATCTGACCTCACTTTCGCAGTCTTCATCACCTCCATCCAAACATCATCTTCCTTACAAACATGATCATGACAAGATCATTGCTAACATCATCATCACGACCAACATTGCATTTTGTGTTTATTTTGTCCATATATGTATTATTATGACTATCTTACAGCTCCACTACACAGAACAAATAGACATCAGTGCATGGTCACGTCATCATAACATTTTAACACAACTACTACCCAATTTTAATATTACAGAATTATTGAAAATGGGTTCATTTTAAATATTTTACTAGCTTGTGATTGACGTAGGACAAATGTAACACAATGATACGAACACTAGTAGCTCAGTTACACTTACGACTACTATAGTTTTGTAGCACTTGAGTCTTCAAAACCACACTATATCTGTAAATGAAAATGTAAAAGAAAACACACTGTACATTTTTCGGCGCACAGCTGTCAGACACCGCCAGGTTGAGTATGATTTATTAACCAATCAGAAGCAACATAAGGCGGGTCTATCTTTCTTTACAGCATCTCTAATGTTCTAACACTGATAACAACGTGTGATCGAGTCATCGTAACCATCATTTTAATACAAATACAGCGCTGACATCATAATACTGTCAAGGCTAACCGGGATTTTTCACTATTGAGCCAAAATACAATCTGGAGAGTTCACACTGAACTTTAAGGTAAATTCCCTAAACGACATTTAATAGAAGAAAATAAACCTTAGACTTTCAAATTAAGAGCATTGAATCAGCTGCGTCTTCCTTGTAATCCTTTATTATGACGGTTATACTCTATACTATTAAATCCTCGTTTGCTCAATTATTTACAAGTTCCTTAATTTTCTCTTTTGACAATTTTCTGTAACTATTGATTGTTTAAAACGAATTTAGATTTCCAACCAATTGAAAGGTCTCAGATCATCAAATATGGCAGGATTTAAATAATGATTAGTTCATATCATGAGACTGCACTCGTTATTTTTTCAAAATTTCCTCTGAATTCTTTTAAATCAATATTTTTCCATGAACATTTTGTAATAACTCTTCAATAACAACTCCGATGGTCCCTTATGGAGGACATTCATATCATGTTATTACACTTTTATAAAATGCTACTTTCTTCTCTTAAAGTTTTCCATGAACAGGTTGGATTAGGTGTGATGTCACTGCTGGTTGGAATTCTATTTTCATTTCTATTTTCTGCTTCCTTATGACCGTCACTGAGGTGAGGTCACAGTCCTGGAGCAGCAGCTGCATGGAGGGAGTCTTAAGGTGCGCATCGACATTAAAACATTTTTTATTTTTTATAATCAACCAGCTCAGGATATACATCTCACTCGGTGTCATTTTCTGAATCTTCCAGCAGCAGTCCGTGCTCCGTCGCCCCCCCTCCGTCAACAGCGCTCGCTGCAGTGACGATCGCTGCCCCGCTACTCCAGTCATTACGGCGCAGCAAAAATGGCGATATCTGTGGACCTTCGTGAGTTTTTTTCCTCTCATTTAATGGCAGAAAAACAGAGCACTAGTGACCTGCGTTAAGCGTGTGCTTCGCTGCATGTCGTGTGTCCACCGAGGAAGCATGTACAGTAGTGACGGTTCGGTTCCTTTCTGGTGTTAAGAGTTGTTTTCCCGGAAGTGTTACCTGGACTTGTAACATTCACGTTTATTTAGTTCGTCGTTGAGTAACATGCTTAAACGGCCACGTCATTGTAGAGAAAATACCTGTGGCTATTGAATCCACCATTTAAGTAACAATAAAGCTTTTTAAAAAAAAAAAAAAAAAAAACGTTAAATGGTTCACCTATCAGTCGACTGCAGTCAGGGTTTAAACTAGTTGGTATGTGTGTAATTTTTTTCAAAGATGAATTGATTTGACACCAGTGTCATCTGAAAGGTCTTTTAGAGACGATCCCAGTGATATATGTATCATTTGAGTGATTGATATTAAGAAAGTTGTGGACTACTATAACCCGTGAAAATGCACTTATTTCTGGTCAGGCTCAAAACAATTTTTTAGGTGTGACCTTTTGTTGAACTCGACTTTCAACGTGTCATAACTTGCGCAATATTTATAAAATTTTAGTTTTTTAATTATGATGTAAATTATTTTTAATCAATTAATTAACGTTCAAGTAGAAAAAATTGGCTCTAAAAATATACATAGAAAAGATTGAACAAACACACCATAAGTTTAAATAATTACACTGTATATTTAAACGACTTGTACGGTGTACTGAATCGATCAATTCAAAAGATACTTGGCGGTCTCACAGATAAGTATATCCTTTATAATATAATAATGGGGGTTCCAAAGAATATTTGATCAAAGTTGTTCGGCGAGGTTTTGTCAAGTGGAAAAATGGAAAATGTTGTGCCAGGTTTACTTGATAAGTCAATATTCTACATAAACCACGACGTGTGTTCTACGTCATCAGCATGAATGACTAGTGGTGACGTAAACAAGGCGAACGCAGTTGAACTGTGAATACAGTGATCCGGCAGCTATTTAGATCAAACGTGGAACGCGCTGATCGACCACTCGATATCCAGGAAGCGGAATATACACACATACCTAAAACTACCAGAAGTTTCCCGTCTGTTTCATTCACTTTCCCTTCAAACTTGACAGTGATTGTGATCATAGGTATAAGGCAGTGGCGGGCCGTGCATTTCACACCTAGGCCTTCACTGGTGTCCAACATGAACTAATCCACCTCTTAATGCCATCATTATGACTCCACGGCTATAGAAACCATCAATATTACACAGAAATGCAGTATAACAGGGCGTTGCGTCGCAGAAAGGTATCTCATGTAGCAAGAAAGAATGTCATTAGTAAAGCAAGAAACACAATTAGGACAATTCATCAAGTCTCTTTTCACTGTAGCCACAGCTGCCATACATACATCATCTCTAGCAGAAACATCAATATTAACCTAATTAAATGACAAAAATATTAAAACGTTTAAATAAAATGCATTACTCACCAAAACTACTGAATATTTGTAAGCAATATTCCATCCTCCTTTCTTTCCTGAAGAAGAGTTTGATTACTCTGTTGTACAGTTTATCTGACCGTTCTTCACAATGTCCAGTTTTTATGGAAAAGTCCGTCTTGAAAATGGTTTTGTGAGCATAAGTGCGACCAAATCAATTTCTTCTCCTCCGTCAGCCATTGTGGGTTCTTTAAAAAGTTATGAAATCCACTCGCAAAATATTTTAGTTCGTGCCGTTAGCTATAGATGCTTTGCTGGCTCTGACTAGTATTTCTCTGACCGTCCAATCAAAGGACGTGAAAATGCCGACGTCACTGGACGCCTGCTAGATGGCCTAGGTGTTGCCAACTAGAACTCTGATTGGTTAAAGCAACAGCGTCATTGCCACTTACTTTAAACTACAGACGCCAGCACTATCGATTCTGAAGGCGTCAAGGCAGATTTTTGACCCGGGCAACAAATGATGGCTGAAATATGATTGGATAAAAGCTCTAAAATAAACATACACTAGTGGAAGCAGCGCAACCAAGAGAAAAGCTATGAAATGAAGAGAAAGACTATTGGAAATAATTTAATACATATTCACGGAAAAAATATATTAAAACATAAGTCAGTGATTCTGTCTGATAGTGTTTAGGCCAGCAGAGAAGGCCTTGCTGGACCTGACAGCCCACCACTGGTATAAGGCGATCAAGCTATTTAGTAATGGTGGTATCAATAGGAATTCTAATGCTAGACATGATCAGGTTGAAGGTGGTCATAATAATAACTATGAAGATGATGGTGTGTAGAGTGAGGAAGGCGATGATGATGATGATGAGGAGTCGTAACAAGTTCTATTTTCCAGGTCATGCAAGGACCGGGTGGGTGCGTCATCGTGCCTACTGCTACCAGGTCTCGGGTCCACTCTTGTCCAGGGTGCCGCTGGCACCATACATGCGGCGGTCCAGTGCGGTGGCTCAGGCGCTGGCGGTGTCCGTGGTCACCTTCTGCGTGCTGCTCCCGCTCGGCTGCCACCGCCTGCTCTACTCCTACTTCTTCCTGCGCTCCTTCTACCTGGACTCGATGAGCGAGGAGGTCTTGCATAGCAGTCTCCAACGTGGCCAGGACGCCCTGCGCTTCTGGCAGACGGCGCCCCCTCCTGTGAAGGAACACAGAAATGCCACACAGCGGCCAGAACTGCTGGTTTCTGTGGTCAGCTCTCGGCGTGGCGAGGGCCGAGACTTCCACTACCTGCTCCAGGTGATGCAGCGGCTGCACTTGCTGCTGGAAGGCTGCGAGAGGCACCCCTGCGCAGAGGTCCTGATCTGCGACGTCGAGAGTGGTTACCATCAGAACTCGGACGCTAAACTGCTGGAGCGTCACTTTCGGGTCGTGCGACATCCCCCTCCGAGATCCCGGGACTATGTTAACATCTTTGAGAAGGAGAAGCGGGACTACGTCTTTTGTCTTCGCCGAGGTTGGGAGCTCCTGAGTCCCCAAAACATGGTGGTTCTGGAGGATGATGCTCTACCCGGCCCGGACTTCTTCTCTGTGGTTCATAACCTACTCGGTCGGACGTTTTCCTCCCGGAGCCTCTATATCAAGTTGTACCACCCTGAGAGGCTACAGCGCTACTGGAACCCAGAACCTTACCGCGTCCTGGAGTGGTTTGGGCTTGGAGCGTCCCTGGCAACGACCCTTCTACTCACTTGCTCCTCCTTCAGCCCATCCTTGCTGAGACTGTCCCCGGGCCCCCTCCTCTTCTTCACCCTTTACTTCATGGGCGTGGCTGAGCTGGTGGGACGTCACTACCTTCTGGAGGTGCGACGCCTCTCCCCGCAGTTGTACGCCGTCTCGCCCGCCACCGAGTGCTGCACCCCGGCCATGCTGTTCCCCGGCAACTCCTCCCAGCGGGCTGCAGAGTACCTAGACGGGTCCTTCTGTGTCAAAGGCAACGCCAAGGACACTGTGTTGTACCACATGGCCCGTCGGGTCCCGGGAGAGAGGGCGCACAGCGTGGAGCCCAACCTCATCACCCACATCGGAGCCTACTCCTCAGTCCGGGTCAACCCTGCAAAACCCAAACTTCTCTGACATGAAACCCCCTGAAGGGGAACCAGGTGACTGACAGTCCACTGCCTCACTCAAGTCAAGGATGAGGACCATCTCTAGTGCCCTCTTCAGAATGACATTTGCACCAGCGGGCCTTCAATCAAGTTGTAATGCATGTCTTGAGTTGCTGTTAAATGACTACTTGAAGTTTGATATGATCTTTTATGAATATTTAAAGTATATATATTGGGTTTGTTTAGAGTGCACAGCGCACTCTGTTGAATCTGATGCTGGAACGCTTGTTTGTGTATGTTTATTTACAAATCATATCGAAAGAAAACACTATCAAAAGAAACTTTATATACATAAATATATATACCAAGTTACTGTTTACATTGTGATCACCACCAGCCAACTATAGGAAATATACATGAGGATGTACTCACACTACAAACTTCTGTCGCAGTTCCACTCCTGATCCAGTTAATGCAGCGAGTCAAGCATGTGGTCATAATGTTTGCAGTGCGTAATTGAATAACACACTCTGACAAAAATACCTCACATGCTGCTGTTGATTTGTGATGTTGTGTTTGCCGTGAGAATCGCAGTGATGCAGTTTACAATAAGTCGACGTATAACTTTCGAAACTAGAGCTAACACACCGATCGTGCCTTTATTTATTTATTTGATTCAAATAAATCACTTTGGCTGAATATTGTCTGTACCTTTTGTCACCACGTTGGTCAAGTTTTTTTTTTTAAACATTTGCTTGTGTGACGTCTCCATCTCCTCAGACAACCATGACATTCCCAGGCTAGAGTGGGAATCTTCCTCTGAGATTTTGATTTTCTGTAGAACCTTTTTGACGAATCTCTCTTTACCTTTTGGTTTCCTTCTAACATAGGCATACCTTGTCCAGTTTCAAGCATATTTTCCCACAGTGTTTCCACACTTTCCCCCCAAAAAAATAAACGTACTTCGTTTGCAAGAAGTTTTAACGAACAAGAAAGTAAATAAACAGTAGTTGAAAAAAAATCTAAACTTCAGTGAAGGTGTCTAAGGTTAGTGCGCTCTCTAGCGGTAGTTTAAGTTACCATCACATGTGATCGCTATTCAAGAAAGAAAGATGATTTACTAAAGTTTTAAATCAAAACGAAACAATACTTCAAATTTGTACTCGTTTGTTTCGTCCATAAACGCACCACCGCGTCCACATTCCCGCACCCCCTTAAACGCAGCAGCAGCAGCGGTCTGCAGAAGGAGGAGCAGCCGAGGAGGAAGATCCAGCAGAACCGAACTTCAAGCAAACCCAACACTCCACCGGGAGACCCAAAAAGCCCGAGCTCAGGCTCACAACTCAGACCCGGTGCTTCGTGACAGGAGCCCCGGTCCGACATGGATCCCGGTCCTGCGGTGAAGGTGGAGGAACTTCCAAACGGAGGGTATTCGGGGAAAACTGAAGAGGTGAGGAACTTGTGATCACGTGACATGTCCAGAACCGAGTCAGCTTTATTGTATACGCTTGTTTTTTATGGTCACGTGAGGGAACAAAGGTTTAAAACGTAAAAAAGGAGTTTTGTAAACTTTCCTCGAGAAAAACAATCAGCGATGGACTAACCAGAGAAATGTGGGTTCAAATCCCGCTGTACTGGGACTGAACGTTCAATAAAAACGTTGTACTTCTGGAATCCGAGTATTCCTTCTAAGCGAGCCCTGCGAGTGTCAGACAGATGGCAGGTCTCTGCTGCGTCTTTTGGCTCAGCTCACAAAAAGGTAAGTCACTTTAGGTAAGTTAGAACTCCAGATGGTGACTCCAAACATGGATGTGTTGATTTATTATTATTAATATCTGTCTAGTTTATTTTACCAAATCCCATATTTTACCTAATAGGTTTTTTTCCAATCAAAATAAAATCGAAAACTATTCAAAACTTTAAAAAGTAAAACCAAGAGAGTTAAATGCTGATTAAGCAGGTTTGTTAAATAGTTACACAGGAAACAGTGTTCAGGGCATAAGTTGAAGACGTCAGTGGACCATGTCCACACGTACTTCCTCATTTCTGTTAAAGCTATTATCTTCCAGTTTGCAGATAAAACGTTGTTTTAAGGACAGTCGGATAGAAATATGAAAATATTTTCAATGTTTATGTGTGACATTTCTATCCATCAAATGAAGTATATCTGTGTTTGAGCTGACTCAGTGTTGCTATTGTTAATAAACATATGGTCAAGGAACTGATCCAAGACCCAGAATTGAATATAAGAAGATAAAATGTTTACCAAACCAGGTCCTGCTCATCTGAAGGTTTATCGTTGTCATCACCAGCATCTGCTTAAATCAACAAACATGGAATTGAATGCTGCAATTTCTAGCCATAACATTTTGGGATGAAACATCACACAACCTTAAAATAACTTTAAGCACTGGCATTTAATATGTTCTTTGGAAAATTATTTTTAATCTGCAAACTCCAAGAACCCTTTCACCAGTTTAAACCACTGACAGAAGTTAATGAGCATCATCAAGAAAGCATGTGTGCATTTACACAGATTTGATCTGAAACGTGTACAGAAGCCCATAAAGCTCAGGAAATCACTGTTGGTTAATGTACTATATATGATATAGATTTATTTGAAATTGGACCTACTTAAATTTCCGGGGGCTTATACCTAACAAAAAGGTTTTGATATTCTGGCAATCTTCCATAATTAGTATATGGAATATGGTTTAAATCAGACCTGGGCAAAGTGCGGCCCTTTGATTGTATTTATGCGGCCCTCGTAATGTCCAAGTTTGATCATGTATAAATGGTTCTAATGCATTAACAAATGTATTTTGTATTTATTATTAATTAGTATTTTCACATAGCGCTTATTTACTTTTCCTCTCCTTTTTGTGTGTAATTTTTGAGTATATATTAATCCCTCAAAATGTTCTTATAAAGTTAGTTGAAGAAATGTTTTGAAAAAAACTCGTAGATACAAGAATAAAATTGCAGTTTATTCAGCTTAATAAATGTCACGGCCTAATGACGAATGTCGTTTTTTTTAGGGATTTTTTCGTTTTTCTTTTTGCTCGACGGCCCCTAACAACATTCACATAATTTAATGTGGCCCCTTGGAGAATTATAATTGCCCACCCCTGGTTTAAATGGTCACCTCAAAAACCTGCTTAATTTCTCTTCATCAAAATTGGATGCATTCATGGGTGTTATCTTTGTCAATATATATTCAATACAGTATATATTTAGGGGTCTTATGCCTCCTTACAATTGACTGGCATTCTAGAAACATCCCTTACTTTGTATGCAATATATATTTCGTAAATCTTATTGAACTTGGACATATTTGAATAATCGTAAAACCTTCACTGAAAGTTATCAACTTGCCACAACTATCTTTTGAATTTTCATGGGAGTCTACCGCCCCTTTCCTGCCCCCCTTAATAAACACAATGATTAATTGTAGGAATCTCTCTCTGACTTGGTATGTTTTACATGTGGTTTAAATTAAACAAAAATTGACATATTTTAAAACTCAAAGATGTCTTCTTCCAACCCCTTCACCTTGACCTGATCCAGTGACAGAGAGGTCAGTAGTCTACATGATGAGTTCAAGGACCTTCTGTCAAGTTTTTGGAGGTAGAAGTGTTGGGAAGTGGTATCAGGGGGACACAGATTTAGTTTATAGATGTATCTTCAAATGAAGAATTTGAATTACACTTTGAAATGAACACATTTGAATAGATTGACGCTAGAAATCTACTTCATGTTTCAGGACCTCATCTTGGCATCGATTTATGTCTCGGACGCTCAGTACAACAGAAACATCTTCTTCAACACGTCGCCACGCGCGGTCAGGTGGTATCTGTGGTACAACCACTGGTTGGCTCAGGTCCTGGTCTATGTCTTCATCCTGGTCAACTTGTCGCTCGCTCTCTTCGAGGAGCCCGCCCTGCTCCCCCTTCCCAACTGGGTGAGTAGTTGTGAGTCCCCGGTCGCACAGACGATCCAGAGTGTGTGTGTGTGTGTGTTCAGAGCACCATGCTGCTGGAGCTGCTGTGTGTGTTGGTCTTCACGCTCAGGATGGTCCATTACGCCACTGTGATTCCAAGAGACAAGTTCTGGAAGGACGCCAAGAACATCTGCATCATCGTGGTGCTGATCGTAAGTGCTGCCCCCTGTCTGTGACGCAAACACAAGCTACCAAACTGGATCTAAATCGAAAACACTGAATTTGTCAACGGGCACAGAAACATAAGCAACACGTTATAATTGTGCTGTCACATCTTGATGATGTCATACATCCAGCATGCTAATGCTAGCAGTGTTAAAAGTGCAGATCCTACCGACTTCAACTTCCTGGTCACTTCCTTAAGGCAACTGAAAAAAGTGCAGAGTCAGTCGTTGTGAAACAACCTTTAGCCGTTGCAGCGTCAGCGCCTTCCTGGACAAACGACTTCCTGCTCACATGTTTTTCAAGCGTTGTAAAAACTCCTGGGTTCGACCTTGGATTGGGGGTTTTGGCTGCAGCGCCCTCTAGTGTTTGACAATGTTTGTGCTCGTGTGCGTCAGCTGACACTGGTGGACATGATCGTGTACGGCGCAGTGAGTGCCGCGGACCTTCATGGCGTCCGCTGGTCTCGGGTTCTACGCCCGCTGCTGCTGGTCAACGTCACAGAGGGGCGACAGGTGAGGCTTGTCCTCAGGTGCCGGGTCACGGACCTCCCATCACGAGCGTGTGTTTAGTTGCGCAGGGCATTCCGGAGCATCAGGAAAGCGCTGCCTCAGATCTTCTACGTCTTCCTGCTCTTCATATTCAGCATCCTCATCTTCTCCCTCATGGCCCTCAAGCTGCTCGGCAAACGGTGAGTCAGCGATCGTTCTAGCTTCTCATGACGTCACCTGTTTACCTGTGTTTCCTTATGTTTTTAAAATACAATATAATTTTTCTATCACATAATATCACATTTTCTGAGTCTTTACATGTTTCCTTTGTGTGTACAATTTTTATTTTTCAAATGTGTATTTCATGTTGTTTTTGTGTATGTACAAATATGTGTTTATATTTTTGTTATACTAATGTTTGTGTCTATTAATTTTTGCATTTTCTTTTTCGTGTCCCTGTACGTGGGTTGAAGTGGTTAGCGCCATTGCCTCACAGCAAGAAGGTTGCTGGTTCCCATCCTGGTTAAGAGGGAGGAAACTTCTGACCTTTCTGTCTGGAGTTTTAATGTGGGTTTGCCTGGGTTTACTCCGGGTGCTCCAGTTTCCTCCCACATTACAACTGGCATCCATGCGTTTGTGTCTTCTCGCCTGGACTATTGTAACAGTTTATTTTTATGTCTTAACAAGAAGCAGCTGTCTCGCCTGCAGTTCATACAGAACTCTGCAGCGAGAATTCTGACCAGCTCTAGTAGAAGAACTCACATTTCTCCGATCCTTAAAACTCTTCACTGGCTGCTTGTGATATAATTCATGGCAGTGCTAGAATTGTGGTGCTGATGTTCTTGTAGCTGGTGGACTGAAACTGTAACTCTGTAACTCTGAAGCGAGGATTCTGAGCCGCTCTAGTAGAAGAACTCACATTTCCCCGATCCTTAAAACTCTTGACTGGCTTCCAGTTTCTTTCAGGATCAACTTTAAAATTCTGGTTCTTACTTTCAGATCTATTCATGGTCAGACCTTCCATCAGTGATCTGATCCAGCCTTACACCCCAGCTCGGGCTCTGAGGTCTGTGGATCAGAATCTACTGATGGTTCCTGAACACGGTTCAGGACCAGAGGAGAGAAATCCTTCTAGGCTGTTGCTCCTAAGCTTTGGAACGATCTTTCTCTCCCTCTGTGTTTGATGGATCTACTGACTCCTTCAAGAAACATCTTAAGACGTTTTTATTTGTTCAGGCTTTTCCTTAATTTTCTGGAACTCCTGTTGTGTTATCAGTTTTATCTTGAAGTATATACTTTATTGATTGTTTGATTGTTTAAGCGACCTTAAGCGTTCTTTGTGACCCTGGTCTGGAAAAGCGCTATACAAATAAAAATGACTTACTTACTGTCCAGGTAGTCCCCCGCCTCTCCCTCATAAGAAGCTGGGATAGGCTCGCCCCCCTCGCCTGTGCAAATGTAATCCGTGCACGTTGATTTTATATGTGTATGTTTTTCTATATTGCTTGTGTTGGAGAGTTTTGTGTTTACATTTGTGGAAATGCTTACACTTACGTATTTATTCATTTTTGTACTTTGTGTTTATTTTTTGTGTACTTATTGTTCATAGGTTTTTCCATGTGTTTTATAAGAATTAGTTTTGGTCATACATAAGTTAAGTGTGTGTCTTCAGTCAGCTGACCACGGTGGGCGGGGCTCCATACTTCACCAACTATCTGGAGATTGTGTTTGAGCTTTACGTGCTGGTGACCACGGCCAACAGTCCTGACGTGATGTAAGTCCATCTTCACCGTTTCACTTTACCTGAAGTAACCTCGTCGTCGTCGTGGTCAGGATGCCAGCGTACAATGCCAGCTCCATGTTCGCCGTGTTCTTCATCATCTTCATCCTCATCAACACCTACATCTTCATGTCGGTCTTCCTCGCGGTGGTGTTCAACAACTACAAGAAGAACCTGAAGGTGAAGTCCGGCGCCCCCTGGCTGAGCTTGGGAGGAACTGATCGGCACGGACTTTGTTAATGTGGCAGGAGGAAGTGCGGCAGCTGCTGGTCGCCAAACGGCACAAGATGGTCCGAGCCTTCGCCGTCCTGCAGGAGCCCGGCGGTCCGGCCGGAGAGCTTGTGGTGACTCGTGACACCTGGAACCGTCTGGTGCGACTGGTCCAGTCTGACATCAGTACAGCGCACCGAGAGCTGCTGTGGAGTGTTTGCGACCACCAGAATCAGGGCGCTATTGGTACGTAGCTGGCTGTCTGTGGCCATCGGGTCATTTTACCACCTCTTGACCCCCAGGTAAGGTTGCGTTCATGCAACTGGCTGACCTGTTGAACATCGAGGTCATCACGCTCAAGTCTAGGCCACACCCACTTCTCCATATGGTCCCCGGCATCTATCAGTCGGCCCCGAGCCGTCTGATCCGCCTCGCGGTCCAGCACCGGTGAGTGCTGACCCTCGCCGCAGGAGCCGGGTCGACAGGATTTGAACCTTCAGCTCTGGTTTCAGAGCGTTTGTGATCATCTATGACGTCATCATCCTCGTGAACGCCGTCTTCATCGGGCTGGACGAGGAGAATCCAATCATCGGCAACTCTGAGTGGGTCTTCCTGGGGCTGTACCTGATGGAGATCCTCCTGAAGCTGTACGTGTTCGAGCCCCGGGCCTTCTTTTCCCGACACCACTTCTGGAACTGGTAGGTCCCACGTGACTCTCTGTGACTTCTCGCTGTTGATGACGCAGATCTCTCTCTCTCTAGGTTTGACACCATCATCGTGGTCGCTGCCCTGGTGGCCACGATCATCAACTCCACGATCACATCAGGTGATCAACTGACCGGACGACACATTGTTTTTTTTAACTTTGTTTTCCAATCATGCTCCTCTGTTGCTGTAGCGGGCGACTACACCAGCCGCCAGGTTCTGGACATCGTCTTCATTCTGCGGGTCTTGCGACTGATCCGAGTGGTCGACAGCATCAAGAGGTAGCTGATCAATGGACGCCCCCCCAACAGGGCCAGTGTTTTCACGACACCATGCTACTTTGGGAGTAACAAGGATCCTTGTTATACAGGTTCCGGACCATCATCAACACTTTGGTTCGCATCGGTCCTGCCATCCTGACGTTTGGCCAGCTAGTCCTGGTCAGTTTTTATGATAACATGTCAATATTATCGTTTTGACTTTTCAAATACTGAATATTTTTAAGGCATTGACTTTTTTTTTGTAATTTAATTTAATAATTACTACGTAAATATTATAGCAATTCAAAAACTTGCTTATTGAAAGGTTGAATTTTCTTCATAAAAATTAAACAAAGAATAGTCAATAGTAATTTGTTTTACACATAATGTAAGTATATACATTTTCTAACTCCATTTTTTTGTAGATTTACAAAAATGTATTGTCTGGTTTTATAAATAATATAATGTATTAAAATGATTGAATTTAGGAAATGTTGTTTATAATCTAAATTAGAATAACAAACTCTGTATAAAATAAAACGGTTTTTTTTATATATATATATATTCAATTATTTAAAAAAAACAACTCTAAATCTTTCAGTACACAAATTATTGAATTATTAACTTAAAATAATTCAGTGCTTACTTCGGTAGAATAGAATAATCAAACTTTCAACATTTAAACGTTTAATTTAACTATAGAATATTCTGATAGCAGTGACATCCATAAGTCTTTCTGGTCCTCCTTGTCCTCAGGTGGTCTATTACGTCTTCGCTGTTGTCGGCATGGAGCTGTTCAAGGGTAAAGTGAAGTTCTACGGCGACAGCTCCGACCCGGCGAAGTCATATTGCGGGAACCCTGACCTGCGTGGAACTGCCTTCGCCCAACTCAACTACTGCAAGAACAACTTCAACGACGTGGTGTCATCGTTTGTCCTGCTGGTGGAGTTGACGGTGGTGAACCAGTGGCACGATATCCTTTTGAGAAGAACATGTCACATGATCACGCCGACGTCCGCTCGAGTTTCCCTTAACGGACATCACTTCTTAGCAGCGGCTTCTCTGCCACAACACACGCGTCAGCCAGGATCTTCTTCGTCCTCTTCCACATCATCGTCGTCATCATCATCCTCAAGTGAGCGCCTCAGATGTGGTTTATGTGGTCAGGATTCTAGGGTCTAATTGGTCGGGTTTGGGTTGCAGCATCTTTGTGGCTTTCGTTCTGGAGGCGTTCTACGTGGAGTACTCGGTGGAGAAAGGAGACCTGCAGACGTCTCTGGAGAAGAAGATCCAGGACCTGGAGTTAGGGGTGGAGCAGTGAGTCCCACCAAGTCTGCCCCACGTAGAACTGGCCTAAAGGTCCTTTATTTTTAAATCCAGGGACAAGCTGGAGGAGAACCTGGTGAATGCCATGGACAGCGATAATGTGGCGGCGAGCTGCACGGAGAACAGTCGGCCGTCGTTGAAGTTCAAAATTGCTTCCAAGAGTAAGACACGCGCGCACACACACACACACACACATACACTGTGAGGGTCCTGGTCTCATCGGAGCGTCTGTGTCTCAGGATATCGAACAGTGGACGCTCTGCTGCAGCGGATGTTCGAGGCCGACCTGCTCGACGACCTTGGTGACGGTGAAGACCAAGGTGGTGGGAACTTCTCCAATCCAGCGTTTGACTCGGCACAAAGGGCTAATTGATGACGTCATCGATGACATCATTCTTGTACAATTGTGGGCGGAGCTGTTGGAAGACTGAGGGCCTTAAACACACCTGAGGAACTGAACCTGAACGTCACCACAGCGCTGAAAATCTCTGCCCCTGTGTTCTTCTGAATGTTGAAATAAATATTTTATAATAACCTTAGTTACTTTTACACACACAGAATGATGGATAGAGGGAGGGATGTGGGATGTATGGTTGATAAAAGAAGATCATTAATCATATTACTTTTTTTACAACTACTAAAAGTTAAATCGTTTCTTCTTTAAGTACATTAACAATAAAGATTTCTTATTTTTGGATAGTGGGCGGGGCTTCGCTGTGAACCGCAGAGAAGCAAAGGAGCCGTGTTGGTGCTGATGCTGAGCGGGGGGGGCGTGGCTCTGGCAGATTGACAGCTGCGAGAACAACACCTAGGGTGCGCGTGCACGCGAGTTATTCTTGCGTTCAAAATAAAAGCTTCCTGGAATCTTCAAACTGATCGATTATTTGGTTATCGTCGGTGCGTTTACGGCTCGAACGGAACCAGAGTGCCTCAAATGAACCGGAAAAAAACCCACGCGAGATCGTCACTTCCGGCTAAACCAGTTGATGATATAAAACCCGGTAAGTCACCATGTTAGGACATAAACAAAGACGTCAATTACTTTACAAAATTAAAGGAGTTATAAAGTATTCATATGTGGTCTCCGTTGATTTAAACAGTTGTAAGAAAAGAAGATGAAAAAGTACTTTTACTGATTCATGATCTGAAGGAAGCGTTAGAAAATAAAAGACGCGGCTTTTAAGGCTTTTAATTTGGAGGCAGCAAACGACCGGATGTGGAGCGTGTGACTAAAGCGGATTTGACATCTGGATGCGGCGCTGCAGTGCGGACAAACAGGCAGGACCCGGACCCGGACCCCTCTACTGCACCGCTGCACACCGGGCCGCGGGATCCGCCTTCCCGTTCACGGTAGCGTACCGTGCTCCGTTCCATGGTCCAATAGCATCGGAACCAGAACCCATCGCGAACGAAGAGGAGGGTTCGGCCGCCGCCTTCAGCGACACAGACCCGCGGAGGAGGGACTAGCTGCTGTTTGGACCACCTTGGGAGTCGAACCCGGTCGGTGAGTCCGGGGATGTACAAGGGGCGTCAATGGTCGTGTAGAGCGACCGGACCAGGCCCGAACCCCGGCCTCTGTTTGTAGGAACGGTGGGTTTTTTGGACCGAAACATAATCCCAGATGAAGATTCCCAAAAGGCGGAAAAGGAGCGGACGGTGCGCCAGGTAGGCCCGACCAGCGTGCGTGTGTGTGCGAGCGCACGCGCGTGTGCGCTTGTGTTCATGCGTGTGTGTGCATCTGTGTGCTGCAGTGGCCTGCTCGTGCAGGTGGGTTGCAATGGTTTGCACCCTATGACCAGACCGGAAGTGTGTTAAGAGCAGAACTGGTTATCCGGGTGGAGTCTCGGCGCTGACCCGGGCCGATCCGATTCGATTTAATCGATCAGCGGAGTGATGGGCTTGTGCGCATGCGCAGTCGTGACCCATGACTGTGCAATGCAGAGAGGAAGAGATGGAGGAGGTGGAGGGGGGCGACGACATAAAAGTGATTCCAGGACTTGTGATGGTGTTCTGTCCGGTCCAAACGAGTTGGTTAACTGTGTGTCACTTGTGTTGTGTCTAAAGTGGTTCTGAAGAAATGGATTAACTAACGCTTCCTCCTGGAGTCCTGTGTTTACATAGCTCTGTTGATCCAGTTCTGGTGATGGTGATGATGATGATGATGGTGATGATGGTGATGATGACGAAGGCAAAAATGATCCAGTTTATAAATTGTCGTTTTGAATCCTGTTACTGGAGATTAGGATGAGGATCAGAAAATTGGTCTAAATTGTCACGACGGTGTTGAATGATGAAGGTGATGATGATGACAGTGGAAGTGATATTTTTAACATTGCGAGAATTCTTTATAAAGATGATGATGAATAATGCACAACTGAGGTTGATAAAGTTCATGATGCTCAAGGTGAAAATATTGTAGGTGATGATGATCTAGTCAGTGAGGGTGATGATGTATGATTATAATTAGCTTGACTGTGAGATAGACGATGATGATTATGATCAAAGTGTAAGCCAAGGGTGTCAAACTGGTCCAGAAAAAGGACCGAGACGGTGTAGTTTTTTCTTCTAACCAGTCGAGCACAGATAAGTTATGAAAATCAGATGCCCTCTTGAAACCACCAGCACCTGACGGACAACCATCTGAGTACCAATGAGATGAGCATTTTAATAGGTAAAGAGTAAAACTGTGCAGGTGACAGTGATGTTGACGGTGGTCATGTTAAGGGACTAAGGTCACTTTTCTGATAAGATAGACGATGAAGAGGATAGTGGATGTCACGACCACAATGGAGGCTATAAAACATGTGATTGAGACTGTCCTTGGTGTTGGTGATGACATTGAAAATGTAGGTGACCAAGGTCAGGTGATGGGTTAGTGTAGGGTGATAATCATCATCAAGCAGAACCTGATGAGGAGGGTCAGATGAAGGTGATGATGGCAGGGATTACAAGAGCAGATACAGTTAACAATCATAATACAAGCTAGTGATAAACATGATGATGATAAATATAGTGAAGATGATTATTAAGATAGCGGTGGTTTAAAGTTCAACTAAAGTGTTGATTTAAGTGTCGCTTAAATAGATCTTGGACCTCTATTGTATCATCAGTGTCTGTTTGTACAAAACCCTCTTTTCGTTGAAATATTTGCATTGGAGAATGGGCCTAAGCCCCGCCCACTGTTTTTCTGGGGAGGAAATCTTGTTTACCATAACCACACCCACTCTGCTGGGGTCAAGGATCAACGTTTGTGACGGTGTGTTATTAAATCCGGAAGTCTCCACCTCCAAGGGGCTCGTTCTATAAACAAATCGGGGCGTGATTACAGATGGCTGGAGGAGGAGTGAAGCCATTATTACATCATAATGGACTCTGCTCTCGTAACCTCTCAAGATTTCAGACGGGGGAGAACTTTATAAAGTAATACGTTTAAAACATGGTCCTGATGAGGGACTTGTGAGTCAGGAGAGTTAGGTTTTCACATTATTTGTCCTTTAAAGAGAATTATCCAGTATGGGGGTGGCTTGCTGCAGCTGAGTATCAGTGTTGTTCCAGGCCTGCTGATGCCATCTGCTCAACTGTCTGAAGTGACAAACTCGGCATGTGACAATGTCCGGGCAACACCCTTCGGTGACGGCACAATAGGTAACTGTGCCCTGTGTTTCAGCTGACAGGCTAACACAGGAACAGGGAGGGTTCTGACCCGTTCAGGATTGGTTGTGCGGTTTTCCTGGAGCTCGGGACGATGGTGAGCTCGCTGATGCTGACCTACTGTGGTCCTCAACTGGAATGATGCTTCTGGCAGAGCACTCCCCCACAGAGTCCCCCCCTCTGCTGGACAAACACCCGTTAGTACACAACACTGACATTACACCTAGAACGCAGCAGAGGACCAGGTGTTTACAGTACACACAGTTTTACACATCACAGTACTCTTGATAACACCAGTACCACATACTCTATCCTGGTGCAGGGGGGAACTCTGTGGCCCCGCCCCTCCGCAGTGATTGGCGGCATGGTGGAGTTTGGACTTCATCTTCAGTGACGACGCTGTTCCACTGCAGGCGCCCCTTCCCCTCATCCCGCTGTGCGCATGAGTGTGTGTGTTGGATAGCTGATTGAAATACTTTTCAAGTACTCACATGTGTGTATCATGAGGTGTGTGTTCGGGTTGTTGTCTGTTAGATAGGTATGTTTACATCAGAAGTCTCCAAATAAAGGTGTGTAAGAGAGAGTGTGTGTGTGCGTGCATGTGGGCGATGGGACACTAAACTGTTCGCGCAGACGCAGCTGCAGACTGCCTGAGCTCTGCATGCACTAAGGCTGGCTGGAGCGTCTGCATGCACAGCAGCATGTTTGGACCCAACCAAGGTCAAACAGCCAATGAGGTTCATGTCGGTCTGTGCTGTTGACGGTTCTGCCCCCCGACACTTGAATGACCCACCTCCCTTCAAATGATATCACTTCCTGTTAATGTACAACGAGGGCGCAGTGCTTTTCAGTGAGTGTTCTGGTGTCATCGTGAGAAATAAACGAGACACTAGTGGGCGCCTGTTCCTGGCCACAACCAACACTGTCCTGCTATACCAGGTTGTGGTAGTGGTAAAAATTGGTTGACTCTGCTTCTCCTGCCTTCATGATATTTATGGAAAATATCACCGCTCGCCCCTCTCACACTCCTGTCGGTCCTGGTCCAAGATTTTTGACTTTTGTCCACAGATAAATGGCTCGTTTAAGCTGGGAGCTGCTCGCGTCCTCTCCGGCTGGCAGGTTCAGTGTCTAGTCCCCGGTCTCCAGGACAACGCCAACATGAACGGGACATCGGAGCAGGTCGATATCCTGCCGCCCAACTGCATGGTCAAGGACCGATGGAAAGTGGTGAGTACGACACCGCTGACTCGGCTCACCTGCTGCTCGGAGTTTCAGACGTTTTCCTTTCCTTGTGTGCGATCAGCTGAAGAAGATCGGGGGAGGGGGTTTCGGGGAGATCTACGAGGCTTTGGATTTGCTGACTCGGGAAAACGTGGCTTTGAAGGTCGAGTCGGCCCAACAGCCCAAACAAGTGCTGAAGATGGAGGTGGCGGTTTTGAAGAAGCTTCAGGGTGACGTCACACTCCTCAGCCGACTCATTAACATGTTGCCTAATATTGAAACAAACTCTCACTGCAGGTAAAAACCACGTGTGCAAATTTATCGGCTGCGGCAGAAACGACAAGTTTAATTACGTGGTGATGCAGCTGCAGGTCAGTCTGGACACCCCTTGGTGTGACCGGAAACCAGAGTCACTTACAAGTCTCCGTTGCAGGGCCGTAACCTAGCTGACCTGCGCCGCAGCCAGCCAAGAGGGACC
Organism: Callionymus lyra; assembly: GCF_982586985.1. Taxonomy (NCBI): domain Eukaryota; kingdom Metazoa; phylum Chordata; class Actinopteri; order Syngnathiformes; family Callionymidae; genus Callionymus; species Callionymus lyra. The sequence continues at coordinate 31,299,795 of NC_141818.1, forward strand.
TTCACTATGAGCACCACACTAAGACTGGGGAAGCAGATCCTGGAGTCCATCGAGGCCATCCACTCTGTGGGCTTCCTGCACCGTGACATCAAACCGGTAAGACTCTTTGCTTTTCTGGACGCCTCCAGATGTTACTCAGATGTGATACCGAGGTTCCCTTTCCAGATGTTTTAAAATGGTTCCAGATGTTCCTCAGACGCACCTCAGTTGTTTCTAAATGTTCCTGGATGTTCTTCAGATGTTTCCAGAAGTTCCCGAGGTATTTTCAGATGTTTCAGACCTTCTCTTACCTTGACAGTCGAACTTTGCCATGGGCCGACTTCCCTCTACCTTCCGAAAGTGCTTCATGCTGGACTTCGGTTTGGCGCGACAGTTTACCAACACCACTGGAGAAGTGCGACCGGTGAGGCAAAGCCCCGCCCCTCATACCACCACCACCCCTATATGTGTCATACTTTTATTTATTTATTTTTCCCTTTATGTCTTGCAGCTTATAAGTTTCCATTGATTTTGTTTTTTCTTGCAGTTCCTTTGGGCACCGTATTATTTGGACTTTTGATTTTGACGTGCATGCCTCCTGTCTTCACCATGGTTACGCAGGATGTGAGTGGTTCCTATGGCAGCGGCGTGTTGTTGCCAAACTGGTGCTGTGGTCACCACTGAGTAGACAGTTTCCATCAGCATGCTAACTGTGCAGCACCTGTTGATGATGTCATCACTGTCTTTTTTTTATTTGAAGTTTTTCCTACCGTTGCAAGTCGTTTCCGTCTCGTCTGAGCGGGATTGCGATGCTAACACTTGTGTGTTTGGTTTGCTAGCCGCGAACAGTGGCGGGGTTCAGAGGGACCGTCCGCTACGCATCTGTTAATGCCCACAAAAACAAGGTATTAAGATGAGCTGCTATTTTTTACCTGGTTCCTTCACTATGGGATGTCGTTCCCCTTACAGGAAATGGGTCGCCATGACGACTTGTGGTCGTTGTTCTACATGCTAGTCGAGTTTGCAGTTGGACAGTTGCCATGGCGGAAGATCAAAGACAAGGTCCGTATCAGGACAAGGCTCCCTCCTTTATTGCTGGGTTACATTCGGAAAACTCTGCTTAGCATTGAAATCACAGAAGCTAAACAACTGTGTTCTATTGTGACGACAATGTATTGCAGGAGCAAGTGGGCCAGATCAAAGAACGTTACGACCATCGGATGTTGCTTAAACACATGCCGTCTGAGTTCAATGTGTTCTTGGACCACGTGCTGACCTTAGACTACTACACCAAACCGGACTACCAGGTACCTTTACTTCACTTTATCAGACTCTCATTGGTTTTCATGTGTCTGAGCCTGTATTTGGCCTTAGCTGCTGATGTCGGTGTTCGAGAACAGCATGAAGGAACGCATTATCACGGAGAACGAGCCATTCGATTGGGAGAAAGCCGGAAGTGATGTCACCATGTCCACCAGCGCCTCCACCCAACCACAGCACAACACTCGGCCAACTGCTGCCATTGTCGGGTAAGTGGACTTAGCATTCAGCACCAGTCAGATGATGCTTTGAAACCTGACTGTTCTTCTTCCCTGCAGAGCTATCGTCACTCCAGTTCCTGGAGATCAGCAGCGTGAAAACACTGATGATGTTCTCCAGGATGAACACCTAAGTGACCAGGAGAATGCCCCACCTGCTCCTCCGACCTCTCGGCCACCAGGGGAGGGTGGTGGGGACCCGGCAGAAACCTGGGAAGATACAGACTTTAACCGCAACAGACTCCGGATAAGTCTCAACAAGGTATGCGTCGATAGCGGATCAGTTGTTGCTCATTATCATGGTGATATCATTTCTGGTCCGCAGGGCACTCCAGAGGAAGAAGGTGGACGGGCGGTGTCGCCAGTCAGAGGGGGCGCTCCAGACTCGCCAACGGGTCAAGGTCGTTCTCTGCGCTACCGACGTGTCAATAGCCCAGAGTCGGAGCGTCTCTCTGCCGCAGAAGGACGTGGAGATGCCTATGGTCAAAGGTAACAACCACTGTCCTTCTGATGAGTATTTGCCTCCACATGTTGACATGTCACCAGGAGCGTTGGCCCTCATGTACATGCCAACGCTGATTATCTTGAGGAATGTTAGCCAACACATGCTAACACATACATGTCTCTAGGTCAAGGGTAGACGCTCTTGGTTCGCCGTCTCGTCACGTCTACTCCTCCCAGCCGGCCCAGATGCTGTCTGTAGACCCCGGGTGTCGAGGTGACCGGCAAGCCAGCGGGCGCCAGGAAGTGTCGGTGGCATCTGCGGACCAAGAAGCACACAGCAACGCCTTCATTCGCTCTGTCCCGTTGGCGGAGGAGGAGGACTTTGACAGCAAAGAGTGGGTCATTATTGACAAAGAAACTGAGCTTCGTGACTTCCAGCCCACCACATCTGGAACCACCGACGAGGAGCCAGAAGAACTCCGTCCCCTGGAGGAGCAAGAGGAGCGCCGGAGGCTGCGGGCAGCAGGTACGTTCTATTCTAGAAGGAAAAGGAATTGACAAGTGCCTATTATTATCTTCACCATGTGCTTAACTGTTTTAGGCGGCGAGTTGGTAGTCCGACCCAAGACCCACACCAGGGAGGCCAATCGAGGAATGCTAACTCTAGCAGAGGAGGATGGATCCAGGAGGAGCGCCGGAAGCCCCGCCCAGTCCCCCTGTCACTCCCTACCATCAGGACGGCCGCGCAGACGAGAGTCTGACCCAAATGGACCTCAGAGACCGGTAAGAAACACAGCAAATTGGAGGGACAAGTCTTGTGTGAGCACAGCATGGGGGGGAGAGAGGGTGAGACAGGAAGTGAACAGTGACACTCTTGATGTGTGTCAACATGAGTAGTGCATCTAGCGGTCTGTCATGTTGCCCTGTTTTTACCCCTCAATTTATTTCAGTCATAATTCAGGATTATTTAGTTTTCACCTCAATTAGTTTGGATTAGCTTTGAGCTAGCTCAGAACTCAGAACACTCTCTTCCTGTCTCACTCTTTCCCCACATGATTTCAGTCTGAAGGCTGCGCTCACACAAAGATTTGAAGTACTCCTCCACTGACATGGTTGCTAAGCAGCAGAAGCATCACCATGGCAACAGAATTTAAAACAATTAACACGATTATATTCATAATCAATATTTTTTAAATCCAACAATCCGTTCGGAGTTATGGACACTTCCTGTCTTTCTGCTGCAGAGCAATGTTGTTATTCATGTTTTGTTTGTTCATGGAGATCATGTTTGATGATGCATGTCATCACGCACACATATGGCGCAACACAAACATACATATGCAAACACACACTTGAATGTGCATATAAAGCTTTTCATTCACACACATATTGACACACTACATGTTAACCGACATAAACACACGGACCCACACACACACAGTTATTGACATATGTCCTATACTCAAACTTATGTATGGACTGTATGGACTGTATGGACGATTTACAAATAACCTTTACTAACGCACAAAACAACACACACACACCAATAGAAATCAATGTCACCTACACACAAACCTGCACACACACACACACGAAAACATCTGTACACACATTCATGTAAAACATCTCTACAGATAAATCTGTTCACACACACGTAAACACATGTACACACACACGCGCACACACACAAACATCCGTACACAAATACCTGTACAAACACACACAGGCAAACACAGATGGAAACCTATGTAAACACACATGAAAAACATCTGTACACACAAACGTGTAGACATCTGTTCATATGTTAACATGTGCACACAGATAAACATGCACACACACACACACACACACACACACAAGCTTGCATGCATATATTCAACAAATACAGAAACACATAAACATGTGAGGTACCAACATAAATATATGCACAGACATGCACGATGTAAACATATGTACACACACATATACTCAACGCATGCATAAACGCATACACACGTAAACAAATACTAAACACACACACACACACACACAACACGCTCGACATTGATGGGATTGTGCGCTGATTACGTCACCACACGTGATAAAGTTGTTTGTGCAGCAGTAGCGACCTCTAGTGTTAGCTGAGTGGTCTTCAATGCAGACAGTGATCTTGTGAGACGTTTTCTCTGACTGTGTATTGACGTTATCATGGCGACTCATTTATAACATTAAGATTTTGAATCTTGACGAAATCGTACGAGCTGGTTCAGAGCGTTGTGTCACTTCCTGCGGGACGTTCATGTGACAGAGACGAGACTTCAGAGCTCCATCTCGAATGGCCGAAATGTCCCTGTCACTCAGAGTCTCACTTTAAACAGAAGAATATCTAAAGCTTTTACATCACGACCACCTGTGGGTTCAGAAAAGTGGGTCACCTGCGAAGGCTCTCTTTTCGTGGCTTTCTAGCGAGATGAGGTCATGAGACGCTGGTCATGGATGCGACATCAACTTCGTGACTCTTCCGTGCATCTATCTTGATGGCCACTGTCCACTGCGAGGGCACAGGTGTGGACTAGGCAGGCGGTCCTAATGTGCGTCAGTCTCACCGCCTTGGCGCCGCGCGTTAACCGCTCCCCACAGTTTCTTTGACGTCGCCGACTCATTCGTTGTTTCTGTTGCTCCATCTGTGACTCCGAACGACTCGTCCAGCTTCACACGGCGAGTCCGACGAGTCGCTCCTCCATCTTTGGCGGCTGCTGCTCCGGCCCGTTATATTCTAGCGTACGCCGCCAACCATCGAGGACCGCCATGTTTTTAACTCCTCTCCAGCCCCTTCCCCTCCCACCCCCATCCTATCTATGGCTGTGAAAAGTGTGTGACTCAGCGAGGAGAGCGAGGGAGCCGGTGGGACGAGACAAGAAGAAGTAAAGTTGTTTCAGGGTAAGCACAGTCTAGGAGATCTTGTGTTCTCTCACTCCGCCCTCTCCCTCCATCTCTCCTCCTCCATGTGGTGTGTGTGCGCGTTTGTGTGTCTGCCTGACCCCCTTGACCCGCCCCCCCCTTGTGTCCCCCTTTTCTTTCTGCATCTCCACCCTGAGGCTGTAGTGTACTCCCCCTGCTGGTGCCAAGGTGTGTGACACCCTGACAGTTAATTTAATCGTGTCTGTAAATGTAGCTAGTCCGAGTCTCTGCTCAGGCTTCGCCCCCTCTCCTCCTCCGGCCACTCTGACGGCTGAGGGAAGGTGACGGAGAAAGGAGGCAGACAGAGAGCTCGACGTAGCTGTAGGGAAGCGAAAGGTTCCCCAGTCAGATGGTGCTAACTGTCCCCGCCCCTCTCTCTGATTGTTTGCAGTTGGATGACGAGCGGCACCACCCGCGGCCCAATCAGCTGAGGAGGCTGGCCTCCTACGTCTTCTCCTCCTCCACCTTGGAGACGGAACAGTACCCCCATGCAGGGGGGGGCTTCATCCAGAGGAGCCGCTCGGCCGAGAGCAGCCCCGCACACTTTAGCTCCGCCTCCCTGCGGCGGAGACACGCCGGGACGCTCCCGACCCCCGGAAGTCCGCGGAGCCGACACTCTGTGCTGAACGTTTCCAGATCGCAGCTGCAGCAGATGTTAGCCAAGCTGATGAACAAGAACCACAGCTGAACGAACACACTGACTCTCACACACAAACACTGTCGCACACGATGATATACACACTAGACTGTGATACACACGCTAAACTCCAAGACACACTGATTCACACATGAACCCTTTACTCCACTGCGTACTTTATCATGACACATAGAGATACGCTGAAATAATTGTTCTCATACACAACTTCACATGCAAAAACACACACATAGCTACATATACACACAAACATACATAGATCAATACACAACCATATACCACAAAACATATAGAAACCATATACACAAAATGACAAGCGATAGCCCAAATTAGATACTGAGACACAGACACACAGACACACACACATGGAGAAAAACATACACAGGTAGATGACGGCACCCTTTTAGACCCAACAAACACACTGAAAGATACAGGTAAAGATAATAAAACACACAACTACTCAGAAACACACATATGCAGCCACTCAGAGACACACAAACACACACACTGTGACACACGCATACAGAGACACACACAGGGTGGACATGGCTGTGAATATCTTCATGCAATAAACTTCGGGTCGACGGCGCCGATGTTGCACAGACTCGTGGATCCAGAAAAGCCCGTTATGTTCCTGCTCTGATCGTCCAGGAATGCGGGTCGTCCCGGCGATCGCTCACGTGTTTCCCGCCGAGCAATAACCTCGTTTTTCTCATACACGCTGCGTTTACTGTCGCTCGTTTTTTCTCCACGTCACTGAAGACCGAGGAACATGCCGCTCTCCTGGAGGAACCCCTGCTTCTTCAAACCAAAAATATCAGTTCACAGAAATGTATTGACAACCGTTCTTTTCCGTCACAACAGGAAGTAGACAGACGTGACTAGCTGAGAATATATCAATGTAGCAGAATATCTTTTCTAAAAAAGAGTTGTTCGTGTACAGTCTTGTGTGATTGACACTTCGTACTGAGCACGCGTTGGCGCTGGAACAGGGTCAAGCAGGAGGTGAAGTCTGGGTCGCATGGTCTTTCTCGCGGTTGTGGTCTGACTTGGTGACGGGTTAGGTTTTGGAGGATGGATTGTCTTGATGTTAGTGAGCTAGCGTGTGGCTTTTAGCTGTCAACATTGACCTATGTGTCGCCATGGTAACGCTGACTCCTAGAGGAAAGGGGCAGAAGGATGTTGTGGATGAGGGAAATATATTCAGGAGCTTCACACATGGACGCAAACCTCAGCAAAAGAGTAATGCATGAGCGGTTAACTCTGGCAGGATTGATCATGTGACCTCGTAGGCTAACAAGAATGTTGAGTTTTCAAATTCCGCTACCTAAGAACCTATTCTTCGTCCAAAGTTGTGTTTCCTGGTGTTGTCTCGCAGACAGGCTGTGTTATTCTTGATTTAAGGGCTATGTGAATAAAAAGGAAAAAAAAAAAAACGCTGACTCATCATCAGGCGAAGTTACTGTAACACTTTGCGAATGTACGAATCGCTGCTAACTTTGTTTTTGCACATCAACAAGATTGTCACTATCGCAAGTTTCTGTTTATGAACCAGTGCACTGTCGCATGACTGAGCTGTCACAACCTCATATGTATCACAGCTAACGTGTCCACCTGGTGGGACCAGGCGTCTCATGGAATCTTCCATAAAGAGTTTCTTTGGACTTGTTCACATTTTCTAGTCTGGAAATGTCCGAATAACGACTTGTTTCAATATTTATGAGTTCTTGTTTTTACAACCACAATTTATTGAATATCTCAATATTTGGTCAATATTTAGACTTATTATACCCTAGTAGGGTGTAATAAATCATTAACGTTTGTTACCTTTTAGCAAAAGAATAAACCTGTCGAGGAAGAGTTGTAAATACAGGCGCTGCTCCAAATGGCTAGCTGTAGGGCTCGAGCCATGCTAGCTTTGTTTTGTGCACATTTTCCACGAGGGACTTTGCAATAAAGGTTTGACAATAACAAAGTGTCACTTTACGTTTGAGACACAGGTGCATGTGGTTTCCACGACAACTGTAAATATATATAAGCATAGTTACTCTGTCACAGCATGAATAACTGGCGGGTTTAGTTTCTCTTGGACGGACGAACACTTGAAATTCACCTGCGAAAACTCTGCGATGCATTTTTGTGCCTTTTTTTACAAAAATATGTATCTAGACAATCCTGAGACGCTTGTACGACAAAATGTCAATAAACTGTTTTCTGGGCAAATGTCGAAGTCGAGGTTTCTTTGTTGTCCTCCAGACAACTTGGTGAAAAGCAGGCCATCTTTCTCGGAATCACTTCTTCTGCATCGTGTTCGACAGTCAAAGGGAAATCTTAAGTTCTGTAGTTCTTTGTTGTGCACATTTAAACGGCATTAAACTACATTTTGTGGACCACTTAAAATGGCTCGTATAGGTGTATCTTGGAGGTCCTCTGGTGTCTGAGGGGTCAGAGTTGTGTAACCTTGTGTGTTTGTCTCCAGGTCTCTTCACCTCCGGGTGCCACCGTGGAGTCCCCAACATCCCCGGACTACCGGACAAAGAGCCAAGGCGATGAGAAGGAACACTTCCACATCCTCCCGCAGCTGCAGGCCAAGAGGGCCGACTTCCTGACTGGCATGCTGACTGGAACTTTGCCTCAGCGTCGTTTCGCTGCACCCGATGAAGTGTCCGAGCCTCCTGGTCCGAGGGATGACGACGTCACCAAGAGCGAGTCCAACAGCGAGGCGAGCCAGAGGAGCACGGAGCGCAGTCAAGATGCAGCGCCGTCCACCCTCATGGCCGAGGACCAGCGCGGTCAGAAGGAGAACGCCTCCGCTGCTGATGCGGACCCGGATCTAGAGGACGCTTCCAAGACCCTCGTCCTATTCTCGCCCGGAGACACTCGCAAGTCTCCCTCCGGAGTGGAGCACGGCATCGAAGGGGAGCTCGCTACACCGTGTGGACTTTATTCTCGCAATGATCGCCTCCTGGTGGGAGACCAAGCTGATCCCACAGAGACTGGACGCTTGTCTCCAGCACTCCGCTTTGACCTGAGACCGTCGACCCCTATCACACCGGCTTCTCCACCCTTCACCAGAGTGGAGCGCACGTTCGTGCACATAGCAGAGACGTCACACCTGAACGTCATGTCGTCTTCGCGAGAGAGCGACAGCGAAGTCACGCCAAGAGAAGCGATGGTGGCGTCAGAGACGGATAGCGCACCCTGTGACAAACCCTTGAACACTCACAATGGTCCCTCCGCTGTCCTGGTCCTGCCTCTGCCGACAGTCCCACAAGTCCTGACACCATCAGAGGCTCCAGATGTCCAGCCAGAACCAGAGTCAACATTGCCCCAAAGACTGAAAGTCCGTAGTCGCATTCCAGTGCTGATGTCTGAGGAGGACTCTGGCTCCGAGCGCTCGTCCTCCGCACGTGCTCAGCTTCAGCATAGGGCCAAGCAACTGGACTTGGCCCGTCTGGTGGTTCAGAAGCAGCAGGGCCAGTGGATACGGAGGAGGATGCTGTCTGCAACATCTTCATCATTGTCTTCAGGGGAGGATGAGCGGCTGCGTCCGTCAGAGACTCTGTCCACAACCGGCTCGGAGGACGACGCTCACACTTCGGACGATTCAAGGAGGATGTCACGCCTAGAAAAAACCGAGGAACAAAAACTCAGCAAGAGCCGCATCCCCAGACCGGTCACTCCTGTCAACAGACCCTCCCCTCTGAGCAGACCTGACCCGGAGAACCCCAAAGCCTCTACCGTCCGTCCCGGGTATAAGTGCTTCTTTATTAACACCTGAACGTGACAACACTGTAGGCATCTGCCTGTGTTTAGATTTGTTATTTAATTTCAGAAACGATTATTACCAAGGTGATGAACTTAGTTATCAAATCAACGTTTTTATACGTGTCTCACTCTTGTAGACAGTGGAAGCCAACAAAATCATCAAATGTTGTCATTTTAATAGCTTTGATTTTCTAGTTAAGATTAAACAGTTGCTACAGTATAAAACATAAAATTAAATTCACCAGGAAACCAGTGCTGCAGAGACTTAACTCAGTTAAAGAATTACGGCTGTGTTTAACAATAATCTTCATATATTGAATATATGAAGATTATGGTTTACAGTGACATGGATAGAAATGTTTTGGCAGTGATATAAAGTTATTAAAGTGCGAGCCAAATGGTGGAATGTTTTTGGTGAGTTTGACACGTCTAACCTTCTTGTCTCTTGTGTCTTCAGCCTGAACAGACTTCCTCTCAGCACTCACCGCAAACCTGCCGCCACCAGGTCCGCGTCCACCTGCAGTCCCCGTCCCGTCACCGCACCCTCTCAGTCCGGCAGTCCCAGGATGCCTCTCCGAGTTCTGTTCGGAACCCACCGCAGCCTCAGCTCTACCCCCGGAAGGACCGCCAGCCCGTCCCCCCACAGAGTGTGTCCGTCACGACAGCCGCTCTCGGTGCGAGCGCCGACCGTCCCCGTCCTGCCTCCCAGGACCACCGTGACCATGCGCCGCAGCGTCTCGCAGGAAGCCACGACCCAGTCGTCCTCAAGTACCTCGAGAAACCGACCAAAAGTATCCAAACCCAGCAAGTCCAGATCGGTGACCAGGGAGAAGGCGGAGCCGGCTAGATAATACAAAGAGACAATGGTCTGATGATGCCGCTTGGACCCTCGGGAAACAATCTGTCTACGGGCTTCCAGGATTCCTTCTTAATCACACGCAGGAGCATCTCTCTGGTGCTACACATCCTCTGCTCTGCCCCAGTTAAATTATGATCCGGCCCAATACTGACCCCCCCCACCCCCCGATCGCCACTGTGACTCTGAACCCTCCCTGCATGGGAAATGATCTCACACCTGCTTTGAATTAAGCAAAATAAATATTTGTAGCTTTAAATAATCACATCATAATCGCTCTTCCTTTAGAATCATTAATACGCCTTAAATGTGGAGAGCCCCTTCGAAGCGTCTCGGTAGAAGCTGTGGTGATCAGAGGACCCACCATCCCGTCCTGCTCTGGCATGTGTCAATCATTAATATCCTGGATTGTATGAAGTGATTTCGTTGTCCGCCCTGTGGAGCGATGAACATCCCGCACCTGTTTTTTTATACGCATGAGAAAACAGGTTGTGATCTTGTGATGGACTTGGATGTGAAGTAAAGTTCTGGTCACGAGGAGATGAGTCGTTTTTTGGGAATTTAAGTGTTTTTCAGCGGATATTTGTGATGTTTGTATCATATTTCCAGGATAAACATGGTGTATCAAGCAAATGCACAAAAATACATTTTTAAAAACTAAATCAAATCTGATTCTGGGAAAATATATGAGAAAAAAAGCCTTTAAATAAAACCATATAAACATTCACATTAACTAAAAACGGCTTGTAAATTGATTATTTTGCATGTCATTTTTACAATGACAAAGGATAATCTAGCTGTGAAAAAAGAGGGTAGTTTAAGAACGATATATTTAAAATATATCAAATTAATTTTTGTTTGCATGAACTGTAAAAAAAACAAAAAACGTTGGCCGTTTGTTTCCAAAAAACAAATTCGGTCCTAATTTAGTTAGAAGTTGTTCAAAACCGGTTTGGTTTATTTGTCGAATGCTAAACAGCTAACGTTTTCCACCAGGAGGCGTCCTTGTCTCTTAGCGTAGAAGTAGAAGACTCAACATGGCGGCGCAGGTGGAATTGTGTTGCCTGGAAAACAACTTTCCATCACACCTGAGTCCTCTGGAGGTTCTGATTCGGAAGCCTCATCTGGACTCGATGTTGCAAAAGAACACCGACCTTCCGACTGTCATCCTGACCCCGCGGCGAAGTCCGGACCGCCAGAGAAGTGGACTTTTATTGCGCGTCCACTCGTTGACAGAAGAAGAGGCTTCAAGGGTCGCAAAGTTACCAGAAGAGGATCCAGAATCAGCCCGAGTCCACATCTTCACCAGCCGCTTCTTCCTGCAACACCACCGGCTCGACCTGCACGGATGTCCCGTCACGGTTCGGTCCATGAGGCCGGTGCCCCTGGAGAGGGTGACTCTGGGCGCCCGCAGCAGGGAGGCTCTCCGCTGGGCGTCAAATCGACGCTTCCTCGCCGGACTGCTGGAGCGCTGCGGTCCCGGTCAGTGGCTGGTGGTCCGGCAGGGAGACCCGCTCATGCTGGGGGGAGACTTGCAGGTGAGAGATATTATAACAGGTAAAGGTGCTTGAATAAATGCAAAACAATGACAGAAATGGTAAAACGCATTATTGATATGTGAGTGAAAAGTCATATTAAAAGTGTTAACTGTTGTGAATGGTATATAATGACATATAAATATAAATATTTCCATTCATTTTTATATTAATATACACATATCTTCATTAAAAGTCTCTTTGATGTCTTTTTGGAAATCATTTTCAATATTCAAATTTGACATTAATTATTATATTTTATTTCATTTACATAGAAGCATGTTTAAAACAAAAAAAGAAAAATATAATATATATATATAATTGTGTGTCCTGCAGGTTAAGATGCCACTTTATATATTCAAAAATGTACTATTTTATTTCAGGGAAAAATTAAATGTAATTGGCTGAAAGTTCGATAAAGCAACTTGGTAATCTTTTAGTATTGTCTGGTGGCACTTTTAGTAAAACTACTAAAATAGTTGAATTATTGTAATAAAAATATCAAACTGTGTTAGACCAAGATTAATGCATTTTAACAATATTCAGGTTTTTATTCATGCTAAAAAAAAAATTAATTTTCTGCCACTTGTGTGTTAACATTTAAATTTAGAAATGATTGAATTATGAATTATTTAAAAAAAAGATTCAATGAAATAAAATTACAAAACATTTTTATATAAAAATAGTTGAAACATAATTAAATGTAAAATTCAATATTCTACTGGATGATGAAGTTTATTGCCCATCTACATAAGTAACCCTTGGTGTCCCTGTATTCGTCACAACTATAATGCTGTCGACAGTCTGACCTGCAGGTGCTGGAGTGTCGCCCAGTGGCCCAGGGCGTCATCACTGCTGATACCTCACTGGTTCTAACTGACTGCAGTGACTGGTTAGACCAAGTGGACTCGGCACCTTCAGAGCCGGTAGGGATCAGCAGGCCACTGAGCTTGTGCGCCTCAGACTTTGCCCAGTTCTCAGAAAGCCTCAGAATGGGGCGCTCTTTGCTGGACAACAGGAATCTGTTGGACCTGTGCAGCGTCCTGGAGGCACTGGAGTGTCGCCTGGATGCTCGTGTGGTGGACTCTCGGCGTCTAAAGGAGGCCAGTGCAGCAGGACTGGACTTGGACGGGTGTGTGTTTGTGAGCAGGAAGCTGCTTGTCACTCTCGGACTATTCAACCAGGAGTGGGTCCGACTGTCGGCACCAGGAGCATCGGGCTGCAGAGAAAGGCCGGTCACCGTGGCGACACTTGACAATGTGACGCAGGATAACGAGGCGCTGATAACTGACACACTCTGGTTTAATCTGACGGGAGGAGAGGAGACCCGAGATAGCAGCCTTAGGATGAAGGTGCAAACTTTTGATCTCTGAGTTCTTCTTTAAAATATAGCTTTGAATCAGTAAATAAACATTTTTAAATTAAATCTGAAAAAGTGTGAAACTGTCAACTTGATTTCAGTACCAAAAATAGGTTTTAGCAAAAAGTTTGGCTTTTGAACTTTGAATTATATTCCATGATTATCCTGCGCTCACTCTGGTTGTGTTGCTCACAGAGGGGTCCGTCCAGTGGGATGCTTCCGGGTCGCTCTGACAGTTTGTGTCGCACAAGCTCGCCGCCATTTGCCACAGAACTTCACTTATCACCAGTGTCGTCATCTCTGTATCATCACCTCAACCTCCAGCACTGCCTGGACAACCTAGATCCATTGGACCAACTGCTTAAGGTCCACTTCAGCTCACCCAAGTGAGTGCGTGTATGCATGTGTGTTAAAACAACAGGCATTTATGTGTGTTTGATTGCAGGTTGGTGTCAGTCGGAGACGTGCTTTCCATTCCAGTCCAGAATTTTCCAGATCTAAAGCCCTACGTCAACGATGGCGTTCACAGGTGTTCATTGCTCTTATGTTTAAGTTATAGTTCTACTCACCCTCATGTTGACTATGAGTTGGAATTATGTTCAGAGTAATCTGTTACTTTTTAGAGTTATAGACAAAAATGTTTGTTCATTTTAATGAAGCGACTTAAGTGAAAATCGCTGTACAAAGAAAACAATTTAAAACATCCAAACGCTTCTGTGGTGCTCGTCTGTAATATTCCTCGTTATCTCTCGACAAGAGGAATTGTTTCAGGAAAAACATAAACAAGTCTGTATTATGAGCCGTTTTTGTAGCATAAGTTTAAACAATAACATTCTACACAGACAAGTACTTTTGAGCGAAAGTCGCTGTTTTAAAAGGAAACATTTTAGTCCATAACTCTAAACAGGAACACATTGCTCTGAAGAATCCCAACCCTTAGTCGATATGAGGGTGAGTAGAAAATGACTGAAGTTTGAATTTGGGTTGAACTTAAAGACATCCAGTTTATTTACGTGTGACCTTTAACCTGGCAGTTGCCCGGTGCTGTTCTTCAAAGTAGAGAAGGTCTGTGGAGCGACAGAGGTCGGAGCTTACCTGGCTGACACATGCCACTCCTCCCTCTACATGGTGACCTGTGAACCCTCTGACCCCTGCTGGAGTAGCTGAATGACCTCTGACTTCTCCTTAGGATCCCTGCGTCCAGAGCAGAGTCCCACACTGCTGCCATGAGGGGGGTTCTTTGTGGACCAGTCTGACCCCTCCAGGGCTTGACACGGCAGTGGACGACCTCAGCGCTGTCCTTCGTCCACACTTTTACAGGTGAGTCGTGAGCTCAAGCGTCTGATGGCGAGATCTGTTCATGTAATATGTGTTTCAGTGACGCTCTGTCCGGCTGCACGGTTCTCCTCCACGGTCCAGCAGGGGGCGGTAAACTGACGGTGACCAGTGCTGCCAGCCGCAGGCTCCGCCTCCACCTGCTGAAGGTCTAGCTCCTGGAGTGAGATGCGGGTCAGCAACTGACCTGCAGTTGTTGTTGTGCAGGTCGACTGTGTGAGCGTCTGCGCAGACACCCCCGCCGCCTCCGAGGCCAAGCTAGCGGCCATGTTCCTGCGGGCTGAAGAGCTACAGCCGTGCGTCCTGCTGCTCCGGAATCTTAACCTTCTGTTTCCTCCTCGGGAAGGGACCAATGACAATGGAAGAGTTTCTGCAGCGCTATGTCAGCTACTTAGCAGCGCCCCCAGCAGGTGAAGTCGCAACCTGTCGTGAACCTCGATGTAGGTAGACTGACGCTCCCTTGTGTTCAGGGTTGCTGTGGTGGCGACGACCTCTCGACCCAGAGAACTATGTTCCAGCGTCGTGGCATCATTCGTCCACCAGGTGGCATTAGAGAGCCCCACAGAGGATCAACGGCGTGCTCTGCTGGTTGGCCTGAGTGGAGACCTTCCTCTAGGGAGGGATGTCCAGCTGGAGAGTCTTGCTAAGATCACCACGGTAACCACACTGACTTTTTCTTTCCAATGTAACCGGAGGTTTGAATAGTCTAGTCAGAACGAAACCTTGAGGAGTTACAGACATTTGCAAATGTTGGATCATGCCAACATCATCGGCCACACGTTCTTCGCTGTCATGCTAACATCTGAGTTCCTTGATGGTTCTTCTACCTCCTCAGGGGTTGGTTTTGTCCGATCTGCAGGCTCTGCTGGTCCAGGCGGGTCGTTCCGCCTACAGGAGGATCCTCCAGACCTGGTGTGTTTGCTACTGAGTTGGCCAGTCCTGCTTGTGGTCTGACTTTCTCTTTTTTCAGTCATGGTTGGACTGAGGATGAGCTTTGCTGCTGTGGCGTCACCATCCAGAACCAAGACTTCCTGTCTGCCCTTGAGACCCTTCAGGAGGCCCAGTCCAAGTCTATTGGAGCACCTGAGGTGACTCTCAAGACTTGTCTCCAGGCACCTCGCTGCTCAATTTGTTGACTGTCTGTCCAACCGCAGATTCCGAGGGTCCGTTGGGAGGATGTTGGGGGTCTCCATCAGGTGAAGCAGGACCTCCTGGACACAGTGCAGCGCCCCCTGCAGCATCCAGAGCTGCTAAGTCTAGGACTCACTCGGACAGGCATCCTACTGTATGGACCTCCTGGCACTGGGAAGACCCTGTTGGCAAAAGCTGTAGCCACAGAGTGCTCCATGACCTTCCTCAGGTACACGCAGCAGCAGCAGCGCCCCCTGCTTGTGACTCAACCATACAGCAGTCGTGTGATCAGAACTTGTCTGTGTGCAGTGTGAAAGGTCCAGAACTTATCAACATGTACGTGGGCCAGAGTGAACAGAACGTCAGGGAGGGTGAGTTATTTCTTGACGAACAATGAAGAATAAGTATTTTACGAAGGCAGAACATGAAATACAATATGTGCTGGGTTGACGTGTCGGACTCAAACAGGCCCAGATGTTTAACTCAATTGAAGTTGTGAGTCAAACAAAACATTCTGTCAAACCGACGGTACAAGAAAACTGTAAGGAAACGCAATATCATGTATTTTGATAATGGCGGCTAATTTTTCATTAGCTTTAGCTTGGATGTGCTTAGCCACTAACTTGTTCAAGAGACGCTTGTCTCTGCGGACATTAATGTCTTCTGCTTTGATAAAGGTGGGTGGATCATTTTGATTCAAAGTTTGTTTCGCACCATGTCTGTGTCAGTGTTCAGCAAAGCTCGGTCAGCCGCTCCGTGCATCGTCTTCTTTGACGAATTGGACTCTTTGGCTCCCAGCAGGGGGCGCAGCGGGGACTCTGGAGGTGTGATGGACAGGTGAGTGTGTTCTCTGCTTCTCACATGCGACTGCGGAGTCTAGTAACTGTGTGGTCCAGGGTGGTCTCACAACTGCTGGCGGAGCTGGACTCCCTTTCCACGTCAGCCGCCGTGTTCGTCATCGGTGCCACTAACCGCCCAGACCTGTTGGACCAATCGCTGTTAAGACCTGGGAGGTGAGTTGACACAAGGATGGTGTGTTAAGACTGTTGCTGACCTCTGGTGGTGCTGCAGGTTTGATAAACTGGTCTACGTGGGCGTGAACGAGGACCGGGGTTCTCAGCTGCAAGTGCTGCAGGCGGTTCTCAGAAGGTACGCTTGGCGCCCCCTGCTGGTGCACGAGTTTGTTGAGAAAATCGGAACACGGCAGTCATGTGATGTTTCTGGTACCAGGTTCGAGCTGGACCCTGCAGTGGATCTGCAGAAGTTGCTAGACAGATGTCCCGCCCACATGACTGGTGCAGACCTCTACGCCCTCTGTTCTGACGCCATGACGGCTGCTGTGAAGAGGAAGATTGCTTTGATACAGGATGGTGTGTGTGCGCATTCGTGTATATCTTGGTTTTTGTTTGTATGCGTGTCATTTTGCATCTGTGGTCCACAGGTCTTGATGTGGAGGAATCCTCTGTGTGTCTCTCTGTGGACGACTTCTGTGTTGCCCTTGACAACATGAAACCCTCCGTGACCCAGTCAGAGCTTCAGAGATACAAAGACATCCAGCAAACACTGGCGGCACACTGACTCAACTGTAAATAATACGGATTAATAAAGTTATTTATGACAACAAGAACCCTCATTGGACTCTTTAATCGGAATCAGTAACTTTTATTTATGCCGATGTTGAAAAGACAACATACGATATTTTGTGGGGGCATTACGGAATAAAATAATAAAAATGAAAGGGATGAATAAAATAAAAAATAAAAAATTAAAATAAGAGACATATGTGTGTAACACAATAAAATGGAACAGAATGGGTGGATAAGGTCACCTTTTTAGTACAATATACGATTTATCATACGTAATGCCTGAATAACTCATCAATTGTTTTCAAAAGTTCCGCCTTGCGTGGGTCCTGAATAGTTTGAGGAAGTAGTAGTCATAAGGAATGAAACCAACCAAACCGTCATGGTAGATAACTCCAAAAAATAAAATGTTTAACAAATGATCGGGTTTTTTTTACTGCGATGTTTTTTTTTTATATTTGTGTGCTTCACTACAACTATGATACGATTTTGATCAGGCACTCACCTGAACACCTCGGTTACGACAGTGTTTTAACATGGCTGCCACTGAAACGGTGAGAAGGTGAAGTCAAACATCATCTGGTAAGTCTCTCATTTAATTTGTTGCCTTTTTTTTTGACGAGATCTTATGTAGTTGGTAAACTATGATCAGTTCGTCATCCACGCGTGGAAGTGCCAAACCTCGTCTGTGTGGTGTGCAATGTTAGCCACAAGCTAACTAGTGTCAAATCCTGTTGCCATTACTTAGTTTAGTTTTTCTTTGTAAACACATGTAGCATTTATTCCAATGGATTTGACACGTCATATGCCTAATGTGTTGTTTTTCTGTAAAAAACAAATATAGAATTACATTGTCATAATAAATATCCTCCCACAGTCCAAAAACATACAGAGGTCGATTGAGAGGGTGCGTGCGCTTGTGCCCTGCGATAGACTGGCGTCCTGTCCAGGGTGTCCCCTGCCTCTCGCCTGATGAAACTGGTTTAAGCTCAAGTCTCCCCGCGACCCTGATAAGGGATAAAGCGGTAGAAAATGAATAAATGATAAACAAATCCCATTGTTAATAATTTATTTTTATGGTTTCTGTAGTTCCTTCCACATGAATATCTCTTGTATTCAATACAGAAGCACATGATGGGTATACGACAGTTCTGGCGTCGATACAAGGTTCTGCTGGTAATGGTTCCAACTCTGGTGCTGATCCACTGGAGCTGGCGATCCCTGAATGAAATCCGGCTTGAATCTCAGTCCAAAGACAACAAACTCACGGCACCCGCCACCATCAACCACGTGACACAACCTTCTGCTGCTAAGACAAAGTTATGTAGGTGCACTTTCATTGAACCTTTTGTCATTACACTTATTCAATTTAGTTTCTTTAGAATTATTTAAAAATAAATCAGTGTTGCTATCAATATCCATTATTCAAAATCAATGTGATCAACTGTTTGACAGTTGTGTGGATGTTTATACTTTTTAACACCGCAAGAAGTGACGTGAATTATATAACTCTTGAAATCTATTATTTTAAACTAATGATGCATTATTAACATTATTATATACTATATAAACATTGGAACAATGCTGCAGGAGAGTCTTCTGCTCTTTCCTACCCACTGCATTCAAGCTATTTAATTAAGATTGTATCTTCTGGACAATAAAGGGAAATGACTGAAGTTAATTCTGCACTTGTTCTTCTGCAGAAGTGATGCCCGGGCCTGGCAGGAAGTGGTTGTGGATTCTGGGTGGCAGCGCCATCACGCTCCACCTGGGCGTCTGGTTGATGCAGAACTTGACAAAGAACGCTGCCCGCAAAGGCTCAGAGACCCCAATCAAGGGGAGTCCCACCTTCAACTGGACTGAAGTGGAGTCTCCGCGAGGCTCAGACTAACATTGTGACCACTGTGCGGTTCATTATATGTCGCTGAGAATTGATTTTCTCACATTAAAGGTAATTTAATCAACCTATGGCTTTATCCACCGCTCACCATCGACATTTGGTTAAACCAATTGTTGATCATTTAAATGATCAATAAATTGATGATGTACAAATATTGCACTTTTTAAAATTAAGTCGTTGTTCACTGCAACAGTTCGAGGTTCAGGGTTCCTCAGCAGGTGTTGGACATTCATAAAGGAAGTAGTGCAGCATGAGCCACCACTGCTGTCAGTCGTCCACTAGGTGGAGCCGGACCTGCAGATTCTGGCGTCGTGTTGATGGACAGGAAGTTAAGATGCATTCAGAGATCTCATCACGGTTTCCTCCCGTCCTGACAGTGCACAAATGCGTCACCAATCTTTGTCAGCTTCACCTGGGCAGCACCTGTGCCTAGCTCTTGTGTTGGGCTCTGATCTACACGCTGGTCATGACCACCTGCCTCGCCGGTCACCTCCAGAGGCACTTGGCGGCCATTGTTGTTCCAGGTCACCTGTGACGAGAGCGAGCTGGCTCCAACACTCCCGTGTAGGCGAGTCCTCCAGCACCACAGCAGCAACACTGCCGCCGTCAGCACCCACACCACCACTGCTGTACAGGCCAGCAGCACCACCTGCTGGTCTGCAGAGGAAACCGTTCAATCGGGAGTTTTACGGACGCAATAACTCATCTGTGACTCACCGCTGTCAGTCTCAGATCTCTGGATTCGAACTGCCACGATGGCATCTGCTGCGGAACCCTCCGAGTCTGAAGCCTGGAGCGGGAAAAGCTTGTGCGTCAGATTGTGCATGAACGTGAGTTATGTTTGTGGACTCGCACCTGGCAGTGACTTCCCGATGTTCCAGGAGGACAGACGCAGCGTTCACCGTGGCAACGACCACCATTGATGCAGGGCCGTTTTAAACACCCGTCAAGCTCACAGCGTTCGCCGCTGTGGCCGGCCGTGCACACACACCTGTAACCCCCCTGTGGTGTGGCCTGGCAGGTGGCTCCGTTCAGACAGCGCCCCCTGCAGATTCTTAAATCTAAAGAGACAATAATTATATTTGGAGCATTTAACTTTTATTGTTGTTGACGCGGCAAATTCTTACCCACGTCACAGTCTGGCCCCGCCCACCCAGGAAGACAGTGGCAGAAATATCCTCCTATCAGGTTTCGGCAGGAGTGGGCGTGGACACAAGGGGCGGAGTTACACTCGTCCGCATCTGAGGAAGAGAATTAAGCATGAATGATTGACAGGTCAATTCTCGGTTCTCTTAAGGTGTTGGACTCACCGATGCGGCAGGTGCGTCCGGACCACTGCGGCGGACAGATGCACTTGAAACCGGCACCGACGTTCACACACGTTCCACCGTGAGCACACCGATTTGGCGAACACACACCTAAGAAACGCACACGTGAATACACACATACGTGAATATACAAACAGTTAAAGGGGTCTCACTAGAGGAACAGGTGGTTCCGGTCCAGCCGGCGGGGCAGAAACACCGGAAGCCGCCAAGTGTCTCATCACAGGTGCCACCGTTCGCACACGGTGAGGACCGACACACTCGTTCATCTGCAACACACACGTCAGCGTTTTCCCCTTGAAAGTCCACAGATGGTGACTCCCACCTCTCTCACAGCGAACGCCCGAGAGCCCGACGGGACACGAGCAGTGGAACTTATCCGGACCCGAGTTACTACAGGAGCCGCCGTTCAGACACGGACGCAGCGACGAACACAAGTTCAGGTCTGCAGACAGTGTAGTGTGTATTGGAGCTTTTCAGTGTTTTTTTTAACAGTTGAATTACTTTCATGATCAATATAGAATTTAATTTATTGAATAACTGAATTTTAAAAATGGAATTATTTACAACATAATTAGTTTTACATGTGGAGGTTAAAATTGACTAGCTGGGTAATCTTTGGGTATTGAAAATATTACAATTTCTTTAAATCAATTGTTGGAAAAAAAAAAATCAACATAGAAATGATTGAAATTCAGTTCAGAATACTGGTATACTTAAGTATGTGTACCTTTTTCACACAGCTGTCCACCAAAGTTTGGGTCACACACACACTCCCAAGGTTTCACACAGTTGCCGTGAACACATCCAGGGTGAGGAACACACTCGTCACAGCGTTCGCCTCGCCAACCGTACTGACACCTGGAACACAAACAGTACACACGCATGTCAGTGCAAAATCACGTGCGTGCACGCGTTCTATGGAATCTGACCTGCACTCTCCAGGACGTCTACACGATCCATGTTCGGCACTGCAACCCAATCCACACAAAGCTGCAAAGAGACAACTGTGAACACACGCATGTTCATAAAAACACAAATGTTGCAATGAGCTCTGTTGGCTGACCAGTGCTACAGTCCGGCCCACTCCAGCCCACACGGCATGTCTTGTTTCCATGGCGATCGCAGTCGTAATGTCCGAACACATCGTCTCTTGGTCGACAGAACTTTGTGCAGCTCAGGCCAAAGTAGTTCTGGTGGCATCTGAGCCGAATCTGAAACAGGAAGTTAACCGTTGCCGCGTCGTGTTGCAGACGCTGCCACGGCTGACCGGGCCGGATGATTCCGGTCCGAACCTTCTGCTCCACCAACACAGACCCACCTTTTGAAATATAATGGAGGTCCCTGGTTAAAATCTCAGTTCAAAATCTCACCAACATCTCCATCAGGGGTAGACTGCAGGTGGTCATAATGTTTCTGCAAACAAATGCTTACCATCTGAAGAATCAGAAAAGTCCAACGCCTCCACCAACAGCGTGTACCACCTCTGAATACACACACACCTCAGCACAAAAAAACAGAACGTAGCACCAGAACTCATGGACTCACGGGCCAGCTGAAGTTGATGGGCAGAACCACCAGCACCTCCTCGCTGCTGCGTGAGTCCAGCACCGGCGTGGAAGCCGACCCGAAGCTGCAGGGGCCGACTGGGGACACCGTCACCTGGTACTCTTTCAGACAGACCCGGAAGAACATTTTGCACCTGCCAGCGGGACAGAACCGGACTGCATCGGACCCACTTGGGTTCATCGATGAGATCTGAAGCTCAAATGAGGCTGAAGCTAATGCGACCTGCAGGGGGCGACAAACACCAGGTATGCATGAGCGTATACTTAAGGCAAGTACCACCTGTTATAACTTTTTCCACGTTTCAAGAATGTCAAACTTAATTTATGTCTATGTAGAATTTCTAGAACAATTCCTAGTACAAATACATACTTCAGTTTCATCAGAGTCTTTTTATGAAGCCAGTGAAGTCGTGATTAAGTGAACATCAGGGGAGGACGCTGAACATCCTAAAGTGCCGTGTTATGAGAAGCAGTTAAGTCAAACCAACAAAGAAAAACAGCTGGAATGTTATGACTAGAATGAAAAATCATAAATCATAATAAATAATATTCCAAAGCTTGATTTGCAATAAATAAAGCACCAATTTAAATTGTAAAACATATTGACAAAATGTTTAAACAACACAAAAAAATCTCATGTAAAAGGATTTTCCTACAATAGATTTTTTGGAAATTAAGTTATTTTTTGGAAGAGAGTGATAATAAGAAGTATAAAATGTATGTTTTTTTGTCCGAAACATTTATACTGAACTAAAATAATCAAATAAAAACATTTGATTCTGCCCAGGTCTAGATTAAACGTCCTTAACTGTACATTTTATAACAAAACCCTTGTAGCGTCTGCAGTACAACGTTTTTTGTTTCGGTCTTAAATAGTACTTTAGCCGCACAGCACAGCACAATATGCGCAGTATTGTGGTTCAATGTAGTACACGCAGTGTGTAGCAGACACACAAAGCTCACCTGCAGTCCGCAGCAGAACATCAGCAAGAGGGTGAGTCCTGTATCTGGAGTCATGGTTCTGGTCCTAGTCTCTTCTGAGTTCTGGTGCCATTCGGTTTGAAAGGGACCTTAAAAAAAAAAAAGGTGGAGGGTGGCGCTTCCCTGGCAGGCCACGCCCCTCATCCCTATGCATGGTTCGACAGACAGTTGCTGAAGTGAGTTCACACTCGGGAGTGACTCCACTTCGACACGTGCGCGATAATTCTCTACAAATAATTTGGAAATTCCAAAAAGTCACACAGACGCGTCGCCCACCAATGAGACGCCACCGTCCGGAGCGGCGAGGAAATCTGTCATAAGTATATGAACACCTGTTAGTAGTTCCGTGTCTGCTGCAGCTCCCGGTAGTCGGGAGGTCTGAGGATGTTCCGGTGAGATCGCCAGCTTTTTTTAACAAACGTTTTATTTTAAAACCTTCGTGTCTGTACAGCCAGATCTGTGCCATCAACACCAAAGTTCTGTAGATTTGTTGAATCTTTCCAACGAATCACAGGTTTATCGTAACAGCTTTTAGTAAAACTAAAAGTCATAAATATGAAGCATTTCATTCATGATATATTCACAAATTAAAAGTTAGGAATCATGCTACTATTTTCAAATCAAGATTTTCTTTATCTTTACTCCATAAGATTGTTGGTCAGAGACATTGAATAACTTTTTTTTTTTCAAGAAATGTAATTTCTTTGTATAAATAATCTATTAATTCTTAATCTATATAAAAAAAGGATGCACATTTTAAAGGATTAAAAAAACATTTATTCAATCACAAGCCCATGTAGGTAATATTTGTATATTGCTTACAAATAATAATAGGTATAACTTGTAAGTATGTTACAAGTTCAAACGTTTGCGACACATCTCAATGCTTTTTTTTCGTGAACAGGTTTTAGAATTCAAATATGTTTTAAAAAGATCTAGATTTCCTTACTCATGTCCCAACCCTCATGAAACTGAATCAGAAAGAAAAGTTAAATAGTACCTGAAAGTCTTGACGTTAGTTCCTGGCATCAAAAAAATCCATCATCACGTTGATTCAGGACATAAACCAAAGTGGTTCTGAATGACTCCCCCTGCTCAATCACACCAGAGTAAAAAGGGTAAAAGGGTGTATGATAAAGATGGCGGATAAAAACTGTTTATTTTAATTTCACAGTAGAAAACAGAAATGTACTTTTATGTTTACAAATAAACTAAACAACCTTTTTACAGAAAAAAAGTGGACATGGTTTGCCCTGAAGTATTTCTGTGAGAAGTCCTTTAGTGTGTGTCGAGTGACCCGGAGGTACCTCAAGACGACACCGACCCGCTCTCAATCATTTGAGCTCCTCTGTTTCGGCGGCAGCTTCCTGCGATCTTTCCCAGCGTTCTTCTTCCTCTTCTTGGTCAGGTGCTGCTCAAGTCGACCGCTCGTCTTCAGCTGCTGGTACCGCTCGGCCAAATGGATCTTCTTCTTGTCCGCTGAGATCAGAAACAGCAGTTTTTTTTAACAAACCCACACTTTGATTGACAGATTTTTTTCCCATAAAGTTTGGATTCTTGTGTCATTCTATACAATCCACCACTGTTACAATGAGTTTTGAATTATGGTTTGTTTACTTCACACACGAATCATCAGTTGTTGCACAGATTAAGTAGTAAGAATCAAAACTCACAATTCTTGAGGAAGTACGGTCGAGCTCCCTGACTGGCTCGTTCTCTTTGCTCCCTCTTGAACTGCAGCTCTCTTTCTCGCCGCTGCTCCTCGCTCTCCCGCGCCCTCTGCTGGTTTTTCTGCAGAACGCAAATTAAAAAATGGAGAACCGACACTGGAACTCTGCGAGTAAGGGCGTGGAGGTGAAGACTCACCATCCTCTTGAGCAGAAAGTCAAGTTTCTCCTTCTTCTGGACACCCTTCGTCTTTTTCAAATTTTTTTGGACCACCTTGACGAGACAACCACAAACTGTTATTTTTAAACGTATTAACGTATTGACCTGTTTCTCTGATAAAGATTTTTTGGATTCTGTCCCAGAGTAGCAAAATTGGCTGATAAATAATCTCTCATTACAGATAAACACTATTGCAAGCTAGCAATGATGCTAACAATTAGCTAACCAATAAAACACAGATTGTTGATGACAGACACGACAGAGACTTGTGACCTCTGACCTCCATCTCTCTGCGTCTGACATCGTCGATGAACTTGTGCGTCTTCCAGAAGATGTCGGCTTTGTACTCCCCCGACAGGTCGTCGAACCTGGGGTCTCTGTGTATCTGCAGACACGAGACGTTCCGGTCAAGCAAAAAGGGGCGGAGCTTCTCACACCAACAATCTGATTATTCACCGGCTTCTTGACGGGGACGACTTGGCGGATAAAGGAGACGGGACGCTTAGAGGAAACCTCCATCGGCCTGAGAGCAACGATACATAGAGACGAGTCACTTCATCAAACTTCTTCACAAGCTTTCCTTTAACCTTCATGATCGAACCTCCATCATCACACTTGAATCTCATTAATGAACTAAACAATGAAACCAACGGCATCACTTCCCGAACCATGAATCGTTGCACCTTCTTTGTCACCTTCCGCTCGTATGACTTATCGTTATATTCAATTATCTTCATTATTACACCCAATCTAGTCGCTACAAGCTTTTTAAACCTATATCATCAAAGCAGGTATATGTCAATATTTTATCTGATCAAATTTATTAGACCTAAATTATAAATAAAATACATTATCAAACACATTACTTTCCAAACACTTCATTACCTGTTTTTGTTGAGCCGCTTCATGGGCCGTTTCTTTTTACCGTCTTTGTCATCTCCGTAGGCCACTTGCTGGTAAGCTTTAGTGCCGACCTTGTTCTGAAGTTCTATCAATTCCTCGAACGACATCGTTGACAGTTCTGCAGCGACACCAGAGAGACTTTTACTAAATGAGTTCGAGGAGAAAAAATCTACAACGTATGAAACCTTTTTTAACGTCTTCTCTGGTTTGAAGATTACTCGAGCCGTCATCAGTACCACCTTCATCATCATCATCGTTGTCATCATCATCTTCATTGTTGTCATCTTCATCATCATCGTTGTTATCATCATCATCATCATCGTCATCTTCATCGTTGTCATCTTCATCGTTGTCATCTTCATCATCATCATCATCATCATCATCGTCGTCGCCGGCGTCGTCGTCGTCGTCGTCGTCGTCGTCGTCGTCGTCGTCGTCGTCGTCATCATCATTGTCTTCATTGTCATCATCGCCTTTGTTGTCGTCGTCTTTCTTCTTAACATCATCACTCTCTGAATCTTTTTGATCATCCTCAAGATTTTCATCTTCAGCTTCTTCGTCGTTACCACCATCATCACCATCCTCTTCACCATCAGACCCCTCTTCCTCCTCCTGGTGCTCCTCTATCCTTCCCGCCCTCTTTCCCTCTGTCAGCAGGACGAAGTTCTCCTCCATATCAGAGTCCTCCTCACCTTCATCACTGCTCTGCTCTAGTCCTCCACTTGGCTTCATGACTGACTGCATGAGAAAACAGATGAGGAACTGTGAGAATTGTAAACAGTGATCAGTGACAACAATTAAACGTTGAAAATGGTCTAAAAGTCTTAAACATGATTTTATAAAATCTACAAACGATGGCTCTGGTCATTCATTTCATCATCTTATACCGAAGATGAGAGTAGATAGCATTAGCAACATGCTAACCTAGCCAGAGTTCATAAAAACGTTTTTATTTCTTCTAAATATTCGCGTTACGCTTTCATTGTTTGGCGCCACGCATGTGTTAGTTATTCAGTTCAACCTTCGGCTTTAGTTACATTTTCTACAAATCCAGGTTGTCGTATAAGATAAAAGTATGTTTACCTGACGTGTAGAATACCGGACGTAGCTGAAATAAAACAATCCGATTAAGGCGAAACTGATCTCGGTAGTCGAGCCTTCAGATAATAGTCGACGTACTTTATGTCGCAAATATCACATGTTAGAAGTTCCGTGGTCGTCTGTAGCACACGTGTTGACAAAACATTTGCACTTCCGGTTTCGCAATAAAACATCCGGATTGTTATTATGTGTAAACGTGAATTTTTTTTTTTAATACGTGTATAGCAATTATTTAGATGTATAGTTGTCGCTCCTTTTGTGTAACTACCTTAAAAACGGATGATCCAATGAGGCCAATATTTTGGTTATCACGACACACTTCCGGTCCTGGTGAGACCAGAAGGATATCTCCGAAAATGCTTTATTGAGATAAATTGTTTTTGAAAAGATAATGTAAAATATCATAAAAATTTTTAGCTGTTATATATCTATTTGAAATTAAATGTGCTACTTTGGTGTGCTGGTGGCAAACGCGTGTTTGTTTTGAGCTGAAACTGTCGGCGGGTGTGGTCAGAAGATAAGCACCGCCCCCCTCCGCGCTGCAGGTGCTGCCTCACTGTAACCAGCAGAGAGGAGACCGTCCGCGCAGGAGGTGCGGTTGTCCCGGCAGCGTGTCGATGGACAGCAGGATTCGGTCTATGTGTGGAGCCCCGTTGCAGGAGACAATGATGCCGGTGAGTTTCTGGTCTGGAAATACTCAAGTAAACACGCATCCTACGAGTTCAACAAGTTCTACACTTGCGGGGTTGAGGAAGATGAAGAGATGCAGCAAATCTTCATCATGTGTGTGATGATGATGAGGAAGATCATCACCAACAGGATCAGACCGCAAAATGTCTGTGTGCTGGTGACAGAGGAGTGGAAACTTCAGCTAATTTCTAATGTGTTTTCCACACGAGAGACCCCAGTAATCTGAAGCAAAGTGTGTGTGTGCGGGGGTGTGTTTGTAATAATCTGGTCACGTGACCTGGTCCAGATGGCTCTGTGACCTGCTGCTGCCCGGAAAACACACAAAAATCTGTTGTTTGGGCTGTTGTCTGGAAAAGAACAGTTATGTAAACACAAGATAGTATTGATCAGATTATTGATCCACTAATTCCCTGATTGACAAAATGTTAATATTTTCATTGAGATGATAATCCAGGAGTGAAGACTCTGGTGAGAACCTGCTCAAGGAGTGTGTTAAATATTGTGTGTGTGTGTGTGTGTGTGTGTGTGTGTGTGTGTGTGTGTGTGTGTGTGTGTGTGTGTGTGTAATCTCCTGAATTTAATCCAGGCTGGATTAAGATCTTCAGTTGAACAAAGAGACAGACAATAGTCTGTGAAGTTTCATCGATTTATCTGTAATCTCTCCATCCCATCATACTCTGCATGTCAAGCCCCTCTCCATTAGTCTTTTATTAATTCCAAAATAATCGATTCATCCATTTATCCGCCCTCGCTGTTAAACATCAAATGTTCATTTTGTTTCATTGCAACAGCCACTCATCATCCATCGATCTGTCAATCATAGACATCTATTCATAACCTGTGTCAATCTAATCAGCATCCTTCCATCTATCTCACATCCTTCCGGACTTCTACATCTCTACCAGCATCTCTCCATCACCTCGTCATATCCATTCATCATTCGTCTCCCATCCATCATTCTTTCCTCATCACACATGTCAAACATTTTCATCAAATGAGAATTTCCTGGATCATAGCTAGAGTCCTCCAGGACCAGATTCAGTCAGGTTGACATCTGGTCCTTCTGTTAAAACACAATAGCACATTAATCATTTGAATTCAGGACATGAGCTGGTCCAGTTTTGCTGGTCCCAGAGGACTGAAGATGTTGACCCAGTTCCCCTGATCCACTTTCAACCTGAAGTTCTGTTATAATCAACTTCTTGTGTGTCTGTGGCAGACGCTGCTGTCCGTGTATCTTAGCAACAGTGATCAGCACTTCAGCGAGGTTCCCATCACACCTGAAACTCTGGGCCGGGATGTTCTGGAGCTGTGCAGGCAGGTTGGGGAGGGGGAGTGTTACTTGGCTGAGATGTTGAGGGGCGCCGGTGAGTCCTCTGCCGCTGCTGTCTCTTGTGATAGTTATCTGTTCATTAAATTTCTCTTATCCAATCAGAACGCGTGGTGGACGACAATGAGCAGATGTTGGAGCTGCTGAGGAGGCGGAGTCACGAAAGTGACGAGGTCCGATACCTACTGCGACACCACAGACCACCAAGACCCTCAGGTCACTGTTGACATGTGTGTTGACATGTGTATTTGTGCTAATGTGTGTCGGTGCATTAATTTCTGGAAAATTGTGTTTGGTTGTGTTTCCAGGTGGAAACAGAGAAAAGGATCATGTGACCTGCAGAGACCCAGTGATGAACAAGAACATGGTGTGGTGCAGAACCCCACTGACTGATGAAGTTACATGAGTTGTGTGTAGTTGTGTGAAGTTGAGTTTGAGTTGCAGGAGGAGCGTCTGAGGAGCCTGAAGGATCTTCATCATCAGCAGGAGTCCGACCAGCACAAGTCCTCGGAACTGCAGCGGTTCCGGCAGCTGCAGGAAAACGCTCAGAACCAGGAGGCCCGACTGAGGCGGGTTCGAGCACTGAAAGGCCAAGTCGAGCACAAACGGAGACACAACACCAAACTGGGTGAGTCAAATTCGCAACATCATTACCATGGCAGCCAGCAGGGGGCAGAGTCACAGTGTGTGTGTGTGTTTGTGTGTGTTTTTGTGTTGAACAGTGGAGGAGGTGGAAGTGGTCCAAAGTCTCCTTAAGCAGAAGCAGAAGGAGCTAGCAGTAGCAGCATTAAGAGCAGAAGAGCTAAGCGACCAACTGGAGGAGCTGAGGAACAGCAGAGGAGCGACGCCGCATCAAAACCGACAGAAGTCTACTGAACTGGAGCTTCTCTGCAGCAAGCTCAAGGTAAGAAGGGCAAAGCCACTTTACTTGAATCCTTAGACAGGTTCTGAAGCTAGGTGTCAGATGTGTCCATTATTTATCCGGCAGCTAAGAAATCAGCTGAACTTTGATCAGAACCGGCGGCTTCAGCAGCGCCGAGAAGCTTTGAACAGCACAAACCTGGAAGCTGCAGCAACAGAACGGCGACTCGCTGAGCTGCGTCTACGGCTCTGGAGGAAGAAGGCGGGACTGCAGCAGAAGGAGAATGTGCCGGTAAGAAGCACTTTTACACTGAACTTCATCTGAGCCTCTTCTCTTCTCATTCTCTGTGCACCACGGTTGACAGGTCGCATGTGATGGCGCCCTCGCTCAGTCTAGAGTGGCAGCAGTGGGTCCATACATCCAGTCGTCTCCGGGACCCCCTCTTCCCCCACGCCAGGAGGCTCTTGCTAAGCCAGCCTACTTTGATGGCACCTTCACCTTGCCCATGTTCGGCTCTTCCCTCAAACCACCACCACGACCGGCCAAATCCAACAGGCCTGCTGAGGGTAAAATGAGTGACTTCCATAAAGTTGGAGATGGCTGATGCATGTTTTTGGCAGGTGGTAATGTAAACAATAACAAATCGTCCAACTGGAGCAGCATGTTTTTAAGGTCTGGTTCAGGACTCAGCCATGCTTCCACACTTCCACGCATGTCCCGCCTCTGTGGTCGGAACTCGGGTGAGTATAAAACATGAGTGCTGGACGATGTATCGGAAAGAAGGTCCAACAGCAATATGGTTGGGACTTACTGGCTTAACACACTGTTGCAGGTGCCCAGAAAGACCAGGAGGACTTTTCAAACTCTGATGTCCCACCTCAATTACCTTCTCGTACACGACGCAGAGAAGAGCAGGTACCACATCATTACCCCCTCCATGCTGAGGGTGTCACTAACAATGATTTCTGTCTGTTTGAAGGGTTCAACTGTTGCTCCTCCTCCGCTTCCCAGAAAACCCAGTTCGTCATCACTTTCTTACAGCACTGGGACGCTCCCTGGGAGGTTGCATTCTGAATGTCTTCCTGGGACGATGGGAGGATTCAACAATACACTCCCCCTTAAAAAAAAGCAGAAGCCTCCACCTGCTGTGGCAGTCTCCCCCTACAACCCTGAGACGCCAGACTTTGCCACCTTACCGAAGAAGCCCCAGACCCTTACGACCTCTTCAATTTACTCCATGTACACCCAGAAAGCATCAGGGATGCGGGGCAACCAAACTATGAGTCAAGGCGGGATGATGTCCAGCCAGCCAGGTAAGCATTTGTTTAGTGTACTTGTATGTGCGAACTGAAAGTTTTTGTGTTTTATATGTTCTAGTCTATGGTAAGCCCGTCTTCTCAAGCATTGGAACCCTTGGAGACTCTGACTCCGAAGTGGGACACTTAATAGATGGACGTCTAGACGATAGTGTGCACCCAGACTTTGATGAGTGCTCCAGCCCTCGACTACTCAGCCCTACAAAGCTTCTTCCATTCCAATCCCACCTTCTCCGAGGTTCTGTTGATGACACCTCCGTTGAAGCCCAGTGGCGTAAGATTCACTCCCATGCACCGCGACCACTCAAGAAAAGAAACTCTATCAGTGAACCAGAAGCTCCTGGGAGCCCTAACATCCAAAAGCTGCTCTACCAAAAGACCACACTTGCTGCCATGGAAAATTTGGCTCCAGGAAACTGTCAGTCCACTATTGCAGAGGATGATGGGATTTCAGCAAGAGATGACCAACTGTGTGCAACGACTCCTGAGGAGAGATTAAATCCACCTCCTCTTCCTCCACGTTCTTCCAAGCCAACATATCAAGAGCAAGGAGCCAGTCAACCATCTTCTCTACCTCCAGAATACCGCTCATACCCACCCCCACCGTACCCCGAAAGCATCGTGGTGGAGCCTCAAGGCTTCAACCAGAGCCCAACTCCCCCAAAGACCTCAGAGTGGAGCTCAGCTGTATGGGTAAGTCTGTACAAAGACTCCCCCACTAGCGGAATTTCCATTTACACTAAACAGGGCACCTTTAAAATATGTTGTTGAATTAAGAAAATCTTAGTTTCTGGGTGGTGAAGTAGAGATTCATTTTTGATAATTAATTGTCTGTGTGTTTTTAAGGTTCCAAAGTCAATCCTCAGCAAGCCTGACTCTGATCGGCGTCATCAGAGAGCAAAAGTCCGGTTCAACCCACTGGCTCTGCTTCTGGACGCCTCTCTGGAAGGAGAGTACGACCTGGTTCAGCGCGTCATCTACGATGTGAGACTCGGACAACTTTAAATCCCAAATGTCCTCATGGTTGAGTGTTTTGATTATTTTAACCACATAGGTGGAGGACCCCAGCTCCCCGAACGATGAGGGCATCACTCCGCTGCACAATGGCGTCTGCGCTGGACACGCCAACATCGTGCACTTTCTGGTCCAGTTTGGTGTCAACGTTAACGCTGCCGACAGTGACGGCTGGTGAGTGAGACCCGCTCAGAGTCGATGTCACCCTAAAGGTCTCTCTGCAGGACGCCTCTTCACTGCGCTGCCTCGTGTAACAACCTGCCGCTCTGCCGCTTCCTGCTGGAGTCCGGAGCTGCTGTGTTTGCCATGACACATAGTGACCTTCAGACGGCGGCGCACAAGTGTGAGGAGCAGGAGGAAGGATACGCTGCCTGCTCACAGTTCCTTCAAGGTAACACCAGGGGGAGATAGGAACCTAGAGACAACAGTGTATTTGCTTTACATTAGACTGAACCTGTGCTGATATTAACGTTATGCCATCAATGCGATCACTTGTTTGATGAGAAAAAAAAAATTTAGGGTTAGGGTCAGTTTCTCCTATATAAACTGTTGTTACACAGTCATAAACTTAGCAGGGGGACTGAAGTGTCCACTTGGCTTTGATCGTGGCAGGTGTTGAAGAACAGTTTGGACTGATGAATAGGGGCGTGGTCTACGCGCTCTGGGATTATGAACCGCAAGCCGACGATGAGCTTCCACTGGCGGAGGCGGACCTGCTGACCGTGCTGAGGAGGGACGACGGCGAAGAGACAGAGTGGTGGTGGGCCAGATGTGGGGACAGAGAGGGATACGTCGCCCGAAACCTGCTTGGAGTAAGTTCAGTCATGTGACCACAGAGATATATCGGCTGACTTTTTTTTTTTTGTGCCACTTCCCCAGATGTCTCCGAGGGTCCGGCCCCGACAGAGAAGTCTGGCCTGAAGCGTCTTCTACCAGGACAAACTGTTTACAACTAGTACATTTGTGACACTGACATGATCCCTGGTGCCTGGCTAGATACAAAGCTTGTGTTGAAGCAGACTGGTTGTCATGGTAACACCTTTATTTATCTGAACAGCAAAACACAGCCATGACGCCATGATGGGAATGAAGTAGCTAGAACTTGTATAACTGAACTTGATGTCCGGAATCAACAAGCTGAACACACAGTGGCATGATTCTTGGCCCACTCTTGAACACGTCCAGAACTGCAATGTTCTCTGACTTATGCCCCACAAGGGTCTGGCCATCTCAATAAAATGTACTTCAATAAATAATTTGGGATTTCTGTTTTTGGATTAAAACCAAAAATGTCTTTTAAAATGTTTCATGATTTGGAGAGGTCCCGGGCTAAATCCTGCAGGTACATTTCTGATCAGTTCTGGTTCTTCAACCCTGAATACAGAGCCGTAACAAGAGACACGTGATCCTCAAGCCTCTTGCAGGTTCTGATCCAAGGAGTCGGGCAGCAGACGGGTCACATGACCGATCCCTTTGGTGACCCCTTCTCTGAACAGCAGCTTGGCGCCGACACGCAAATACTCGGGGTGTTTGATGAAGCGGAAACGAACCACGGCCCGCTCGCCGGTTCGAAGTTCTTCCTGTGGGAGAGACATCACGGGAGCTCACGTGGACCGGTGACTTCACTGTGGACCTACCTTGCCCTGGAGCCGCTCCACAGTGACGGTCTGTCTCACGTTTCCAACATGAGCGGTGACTTGCGACCCACGACGGAACGTCTTGGCGTGAAAGAGGAGAACGATGGCTGCCTCGAACAGACAGCAGATCGTTGGGTTCATCTTTGGACTCACCAGAACCATTCCCTAAAGTCACATTACCAAAGGTGAAAAAAAATGGCATGAAACTCATTTTTCTTGTTTATGTATGTCCCCACAAAAATACTAATTTCAGACATAATTGTAGTTTTTGTTCATTTTTTCTCACATAGAAAGAACATCCATTTATCTATTATAATATTAGTAGTTTTCAACCATTTGCTGTATTTCTTAAAAACATTTTCAGAATCTAAATTCTTCTTTCCCTATTTATTTAAATGTGCATATTTCTTGAGTCATGACACCTTTCTCAGCAAGGAGCGGTCGAAGCTTCCCAGCGCTAGCGTGGCCGCCTGCCCGGCTCTCAGGACCCTGCAGGCTGAGCGGTTCCTCTGGATGCTGCCCACCTTCAGACGCAGGAAGCGACCCTCGTCAGTGGGTCCCACGACCAAGCGCTCGCCCTCCCGACACACTCCGCTGGAACACACACAGCAAATGAGCAAAACAAAGATGGATGGTTTCCTACAGAGAAAACATGAAGCACCTGTACAGAGTCCCACCCACCACCGTCCCCACATCTGGAACTGAGTAGATCTCGTCCACCTGCAACACACGACTTGTGACTCCACACCTGGTGTGTGTGTGTGACTGTGTCTGTGTATACCTGGAACTCTGTCAGCTGCTGCATTAGCTCCTCCTGCTCTTTACTGTTACTCAAAGGAGGAAGAACATTCAGGAAAACCTTGAGCAGCTCCAGACTTTCTCCTGACACATTAGACAGTGTGAAGATGGGAGTAACACTGTAAACACACAAACACACAAAACAAAAAGCATGATCATCTAATACACACTAGAATGTCGACTTGCTTTATTACAGTGTGAAATGTCTGCATCAAACATTTTGCTTTATTTCTACTTCCACACTAGATAAACTACAATTCTCTCTCTGTGATCCACCATTTTAACTTTCCACGAAATTTAGACCCCCTTTTTTTACATGAATCATGGCATTTGAACGTTGATCAAAGAGCATCTTCTTACTTCTCTTGTACAAATGTATTGCACTCACCAGGCGGACTGAGCAAACTGCTGCGCTGCACTCACTGCATCGTCAGGGTTGCGAACCACTGTTGGAACCTTATTACAACCTGGCTGCTTCAGAACACGCTCCAGCTGCCGGACCGTTCTGTCCACCGTGCCTCTGGAGCAGAGATCCATTTTGCTGACCACAATGAAGATGGGCACCTTCAGGGCCATGGCTAGGCCCAGGTGCTCTCGAGTGGTTCCGGCTGAGGACTCGATTCACATTATTTCCTGAATTTGATCAGACACCGCTGACAGTAGCACTCACCGATACCCGTGTTGGCACTGACTACCAGCATGGCGAAGTCCGGGCAGTAGCTTGTGAGACCAAACACGGTTGTCTTCAGGTATTTGTGGTGTCCAGCCAGGTCAATGAAGGTGATCATCTTAGAAGAGCTCTCACAGATCTCCTCGGCCGTTCGTGACTCGCTGTAGTTGACCACCTGAGCCACAAGAGGGAGTATTTATTTAACAGTTGGATCACTGTAGATCGGGGGTCATTTTCCGTGAACCGATGACCTCTCGATCTTGGCGTGGTGGGAGACATTGACATCACATGAACGAGATGTCAAGAGAAGCAGGCGTGTGCTAAATCTGTGATTTATCAAATTTGAACATTTTTCAGATAAATAATGCAACTGAAATCGTATGTATTCTCACCGAATGGCCCCATAACAAATGCGTTACATGTGACATACTCAAGGCCCAGAGGTGAACAGTTTGAATGGGGCCCCGCAATAGCTTGAAATGAATAACTAAATTAAAGAACATCATGCAATAGATAACCTCCCAGTGGTTAAAAGATACGCGTTTTCAAAAATATATAACAACTTGATGGAAAAAAAATCTTTAAAATAATAATCTGCGCATCTCCAAAATGAACGATTGCCTGTCCCACTTAATTTTAAAGACTCGAATGAACGACTCATTCATGGATGACACATGCAGTATTCACAGCGCTTCACCTTTTCCACCTTTTTAATGTTGCAGCCTTATTTCAAAATAGATTACATTTTTTTTCTCAAAATTCTACACACAACACCCCATAATGACAAATTTAAAAAAGTGTTTTTTTGACACTTTCTCAAAGTTATTAAATATATAAAACTTAGAATTCACATGTACATAAGTATTCACAGCATTTGCCATCAAGCTCAGGTGCGTTCCGTTTCCACTGACAATCCTTCTGCAGCTGAATTGGAGTCCACCTGTGATGTTCAGTTGATCGCACATGATTTGAAAAGACCCACACCTGTCTATAGAAGGTCTCACAGTTGACAGTGCTTGTCAGAGCACCAGCCCAGCATGAAGTCAAAGGAACTGTGTGTAGACCTTCAAGACAGGATTGTCTTGAGGCTCCCCTCTGGCTAGGGTTACAGAAAAACCTCTGCTGCTTTGAAGGTCGGGCCTAGAGCTGGACGACCATCTGGTCAGGTGACCATCAGGTGGCCAGGTGACCCTACAGTGAATCATGGTGGTGGCAGCTTTATGCTGTGTGGAATTTTTTCAGCTGCAGGAACTGGGAGACGAATCAGGATAGAGGGGAAAATGAATGCAGCAATGTACAGAGTACAGACACATCCTGGATGAAAACCTGCTCCAGAGCACTCTTGACCTCAGACTGGGGCGACAGTTCATCTTTCAGCAGGACGACGACCCTAAGCACACAGCCAAGATATCGAAGGAGTGGCTTCAGGACCACTCTTTGAATGTCTTTGCCTGGCCAGCCAGAGCCCAGACTTGAATCCAATTGAAAATTACCATCTGACCTGATGGCGCTTGAAGGACTGGGCCCAAGGATAGGTGTGCCAGGCTTGTGGCATCATTTTCAAAAAGAGGCTGTAATTGCTGCCAATGATGCATCAACAAAGTATTGAGCAAAGGCTGTGAATTCTTAGGTACATGCGTATTGTTTTCTATTTTTAGTAAATTTGCCAAAATATCAAACAAAAGGAAAAAAAAAGTAATATAATCCATTTTGAAATAAGGCTGTGAATACTTTCTCTGTGCACTGTAACTGTTGCACATCCTCACCTCTCCCTTGCTGTTGAAGCCGAGGATCTCAAAACTGATGCTGGAAGTGCGACCGGTCTGAATCTCGTGCAGGTGTCGGAAGAGATTGAGTCGGGCTCGCCCTCGTCCATTGTCCAGCTCTCCCTGCGTCAGCACGCCCAGCAGCGTCGACTTCCCAGAGTCCACGTTCCCCAGGACCGCCACGCGCAGGTCCAGGAACTGTTGTGAGCACCGAACAAAAACCCTTGCTGTTTATAGAGTCTCTGTTACGATCCATCTCTCTCACCTGTTGATCGTCTGGGACCTTGCGTACGAGGACCTCTGCGACCTTCCGATTGTTTCTGTCCAAGTCGTGTTCCACCTCCCGCTCACGGAGAAGTGTGATGTCGGCGCCGACTCTGCATATAAAAACAGTGGAAACTGGTTAGGACTGCAAAACAATTTAATATTAGTTAAGAAAGGTCAAGACTGTGAACAAGAAGGTTCAGTTCTGGTCAATTATATTCAGAAGGTTAGAAGAGTCACAGATTAAAATATGAAACTTCCATGATTAGAAGGATTATGAATGAGATGACGTCACCGAGGACATGTGTTGTGGACAAAGTTAAAAGTTACAGTTGTTTGAACACATGGAGACAACAGCGATTCATTTCTCTAACCTCTCCGCCATCCTCTTCAGCGTTTTGATTGACGCCTTCATGTCGGCGTCCGTCAGTCCGACAAGCAGTCCGTTGTCTTCCACCCCGATCTGGTAGACGGCCTCGCCGCGACCCTCCTGGAGCCTCCATTTGAGCTGCGTGGCCAAGTGTTCAAAGCGACTCAGGGACGGATTCACCAGCTTCAACTACAGAAGACAGCGAGTCATAGTGGGACGCTGGGCAGCCCGTGTGAGGAGGACAACAAAATGTGACTATTTGTATCAGACATATTTGAAAGTTACCTTGTATTCAATGTTTCCCTCTTCAGCCTGAAACACACAGAGGTGATACGAATAGAATTGGTTACGATCATGAAACCTTTTTCTGCCCGACTTATTCATTTGTGTGTAATACTGACACACAGCTTGTTCGTAGGCGAATGTATTGATTAAAAACAAATCAGTTTATTTAAAAATGTCAGAACAATAATCGAGGTCTGTGTTCTCTGTCTGGCTAAAATGAGTGTTGTGGAAACTTGGATAACATATGAGCAGATGAACATAGTCACCAGGTGTGTTACAATATTGTTATTTGTGAATGACAAGTGTTTTATTGGTTGAATGAGAGCAGTCAAAGGTCGTGTTTGCGGCTAGGACGGTGCAGGCTAACAGCTAGCAGCTAACGATGGCTACCTCTGGGGGAAGAAACGGAGGAGGAGTTTTGTTGTTCCGGGTTTTATTTCTCCGTCTCCTGCCGCGTTTGTTTCGTCTCGTCCGGGACTTTTTGGACGTTTTCTTCCAGTTGTTTCCATGGCCGTGTCTGCGGTGCCCGTGCGACACTGCGTCACTTTCTAGCATGTCCACCATCGCTCGCTCAAAACGGGATAAAAACAAACAGTGCGACCCGAGGAAGCTTAGCGGCTCACCGGGGCAGCTGCTGGTCTCGCCACCTACTCGGCCCACCACAACATCCAGCCAGGGACACACCCGGCTGGCCCGGAGGACACCTGCC
This sequence comes from Callionymus lyra, assembly GCF_982586985.1. Classification (NCBI taxonomy): domain Eukaryota; kingdom Metazoa; phylum Chordata; class Actinopteri; order Syngnathiformes; family Callionymidae; genus Callionymus; species Callionymus lyra. Next base: position 31,338,295 of record NC_141818.1, read on the forward strand.
CAGGAGGATGCTCTCTCCTCAGCATCACCAGTCCCATCATTCCAGCCGTGTTTACAACAAGCTGCTTCCGGTTAAGCATTTCAAAATAATACACAACAATGAGTCCACTATTGAATAGATTTTAAAAAATACTGGAATTGTATTAGATTGCAATATACTTCACTCACGTGTGGATGGATTATAGCGTCTCTAGTCAAACAGCACTGTTTGCTGTTTGACTAGAGACACAGTCTTGGAGTTGCGAGCAAAAATGTCAGCCTCACCCCACTTCAACGCCTTAACATTTTGAACTGTTATTTTACATGATTTAATTCAAGCAAGTATATTTATTTGTTGTGTTCCAACTTCCATGTGAGAATAAACGTATAAGAGGAATAATAAAAATATATGCGCAACTTCATTTCATACCGGAAGTAGAAACACCATTTGCTCCATTTTAGCCTGATGCACTAGGAAGTGTCTGTCGGGAGGAAAGTTCTCTGTAAAGATTCGGTTCTAGCTCGGTGACCCAGAGTCCACCAGCAGAGGTCCAGACCCGAGTGTCCGCTCGACTCGTGACAGAGCTCGAACTGACAGGTTCGTCGGACCGACCGTCAGCTCTCGGCTGGTGTTAGCTTGAGCTAACGACACCAGCCCGGTTCTGCGTGGAGGCTTCGACTCGTCCGCTCGTGATGTGGAAGGTGACGGTACCGGCGATCTGTGTTCTACTGTCGGCCTGGTTCTGTGGGAGCTCCGTTCTGAGCTGGTTCGGACAGAACGACGTTCAGCCTCAAACGCAACACAGCAACAAGCAGAGCCAGGATCTGAACCAGGACCAGAGCTGCTTCTGCCACGTAGGTCTCTTAAAACTCTTAAAACCCTGCGTTTTAAAAACAAAAAAGTCTGATTCGTGAACTTAAAACATCCATTGTTTGTTTTATAAACCCATAAAACAAACACGGAAATGTTCCAGCAATTTCTACAGTCCCCTGACGTCACATGTGATGCTAGCAGCGACAGTTGAAAGTGTTTCACGCCCAGAATTAATCATAAACCAAACATATGTATAAAGAAGAGAATAAAGTGCAAATTAAAAACGCATTTAAAGTAATTGTAGGTTTGAAGTTTTATAAATGTATTCATTCAACACATTTGATGTTTATACGTAAGTGAGTAAGTGTTATTTCTAAAGCGCCTATCGACCTTTCAGGAGTTTTTGGTATATTAATAAAAAATTAAAACGGGATTATGTGTAAAATTGTGTAAAAATGTAAGGGCAAAATACGACGCAAGTTCAACTATTCTTGTTTGCAAATAGAACAGCGTGGTCAACTGTGATTGGTCTGTTGCGTGTCTCTCACTTTTTCGGTCTGATGGGCGTTGTAGTTTTCAGGGCTAAAGGTAACCGGTTTGTCAACGGTCCCCCGCTTCGGACTGGACTACAATTATGTGGGTGGGGCTGAATTTTGACATTTGAGGGTAAATGGGCGGATTCAGAACCCTGACAGAGCCGTCTGACGAGCTCGTGCGTGGTCAGATGAAGTCCGACGCGGGGAAAGGATGTTAAAGAAAGTCTTGGTGTTCGTGTCGCTTCTGGAACTTGGTGGTCTTCTGTTCACAGAGGTCAGCTGCGCTTTGAAAACTTGCATAAAGTGTCACATTCGTGTTAAAATATTCAAAAACAGGAACTCAAACAGGTTTTCAGAAAGTAGATAAACTTAACCTGACCATAACATGTAGTGTAGTGATGTGTGTAACTATTTTATTTAAAATGTCATTGAAAATGTGTCACATATATATATATATATATATATATATATATATATACAAAAAAACTTAAACTCCATTGTCAGCCTAATGTCAACTCATGTCATGTAACCAGTTAGCACACAAAACTTACAAAATATCACCTAAAGTGCAATGTAAGAATGCAATTTGAAGAATTTAACTTAATCCATAAATAAATAAATTCAAGAGTTCAATGAAAGATACTTGTGCTTGAAGGAGAAAAGCTTCTCTTTGGAAGTGAAGTTGTGATGTTGTGTGTGTGTATATATATATATATATATATATATATATATATATATATATAAACAGAAAAGTGAGATACTATAATTCAGCGTAAAAATGAATATAAAATAGTTTTACACTGAAATGATGTTCAAATTGCATCGGGTTAGAAATGTTTCTAATGACAAGTTAGAGTTTAAGACGTCTGCTTTAAAAAAAAAACTATAGTTCAGCTGATACAAACAAAGCCACACATATCAGTTTTAATGTTATTCTATTTTTTATTTCTTCACATGTAGAAAATATAAAAAGGAATCAAGATGACGTTTCTCAGTTTTCCGCGATGTAGACGGAGAGGACACTTGAACCAAAGTAAAGTGCACAACAATAATGCAATACAACTAATTAACGATAAACGGAAAACGGCTCGGTGCGTCATCCTGTTATTCACATCACTTTTAAATTATTAATCATTAAGCCAAACATGCACCTTGACGTGCGAGTCGTTGCCTGGAAACGGTAGGTAGTCCTAATACTGACTGATGATGACTGGTGTTAATGCAGAGAAAGTTTGTTCTTCCCTCCGACTTATCTGACCGGTTCATCTGTCTTCATCTACTTTGTCTCTAGACTAACCTGAGCTCTGATGTAACACGAGAAGAAGCTTCTGCAGCAAGTTAGTTGTCAACTAACCGTTGTCGTACCATTTGAATGTGCTGTCCAGTGTGTTACTGACGTAGATTGACGGTCCAAGACCTTCACAAGACGACCATTTATTTGGTCAATAATTCAATTAAAATGTGTTGTATCCCATAAAGCCTTCAACTTAAAATGCAGGAAAAGCTGTTGAGGGATGAGATTAGACTTCAGTAGTTCTATACAAACTGTGGCACATGTTGAAATGTTGAAACAATTGGCTTTGTTTGGTGTTGTGTTTATGGGTGCAGTGTGTTGTGTTTTAGCATCTTCTTAAAGGCTTTGACGGGTGTGTCTTGTTGGTGCTTGGAGGTAGAGCCGCTGTAATTGTTACAAATGTACCTGATGAAATTCACCACAAAATCTGGAAGGTTAGCATGGATAGTGGGGATAGTGTTTTCTTGTTGCGTTTCCTTTCTGTTCTGTTTTTTTTTTATGGTTTTGTACTTCCTGTTCACAGTTTCACTCTGCTTATCTGTGTCTGATGTCTAAGTCCCTCTTGCAAATGTGGTCTCAAAATAAAGCAAGAATTTGAATTGGTAAATCTACGTGGGTTCAGGAAAGGAGGAAGGAAATGTATTTAATCCGGGCCGCAAGGGTCGAATCTGGCCTGCCAGTTCATTGAATCCAGCCTGCGAGAGATTTTACTGAAATGGTTGTTTAGAGTTGATCAAAAGGCACCTCCTGTACATAGCGTTCAGGTGTTGTCATTCCAGAGGCTGTTCTCTGACAAATGAAGATCCAAAAGGAAAGGAAAATGAATGTAGATAAAGGGAGAATGAGTTGCTAGAGAATTGAAAAAAGTTGCTTCATCCTAACATTTAATAAAAATGTTGATAAAGAGAAAGCTGGTTCGATCTATGTTTAACAATTTTGCTCGATAGATGGTGGATAGTATATATTTCCTTCTTCACTTACTTATCTGCTGTCTCGCTTCATGAGTTCCATCCTCTCTTGCAGCTGACCGGGGTCCTGGATGACTGCTTCTGTGACGTGGAGAGCATCGACGTCTTCAACAACTACAAGGTCTTCCCTCGCGTAAAGAAGCTGATGGAGAGGGATTACTTCAGATATTACAAGGTGAGTCGCCCTCCTGGAGTCGCATGGTCACTTCCAAAACCGTTTTTTTTCCACGCAGGTGAACTTGAAGCGGCCGTGTCCTTTCTGGCCGGACGATGGCCACTGCGCCATCAAAGACTGCCACGTGGAGCCGTGTCCTGAGGTCAGCGCCGCTCACTAACCCCTCAGTCCTCCTCACTAAATCAAACGTTTGTGTGTCACAGAGTAAAGTTCCTGTCGGCATCAAGTCAGGAAACTACAACAAGGTGAGAGAATAACAAAACTGGCTCACACCAACGGTCGGCTTGATTTGTGTGTCCATGGAAACCGTCCTGGTGTTATCATAGCAGCTGCTGACTTTCACTTGAAATTTCGCTGATGAGTTGGTTTTCAAGATACTCCTTCTAATCTGTAAAAATAAATGTTAACATGATCAAATGAAAATAACACGTTTCTAATTTTGATTAAAAAATCGTAATAGTTTGTTTTAGTAAAACCACCGCGCTGCATTCAAAGACACTAGAAAGATTCCAATTTACTTCTCTGCCAATTCTTAATAGAGTAATTTATATTCTTCTTCTTCTATTTTTCTTTCACGCAAGCTAATCTCTACCCATTGGCAACGTCACAGACCACTGAAATTATTTGAACAAGTGTCACATGACATGACTGCCGTCATGGCAACCACCTCTCTCGTCAGTATTCACAGGTGGCGAACACCATGTTGGACCTGAGTGAGTGCGAGCAGGTGCAGGAGCTGGGAGCCATCAACAACACACTGAGGTCAGTAACACTGAGCAGCAGCTTGTACGTGTCGGCCGGACTCGAGTGCCACGCTCTGCTGTCACGCACTTTAGCCTCTAGGGGATAACTACACAACACATGCACACGCCACACGGATGTGATGCACAGAAGGTACCAGGCCAAACAAGTTGTGAAGAGTTTTTTAAGGGCAACTAACCCAACTTTCCTGACTCTCTCACATGTTTCAAATGTTGAATCTTCCCTACAAGATGCAGTAGATCATGACCGTGATTTTAAATTATTACTTTATAAAGTTCTCCCCCATATGAAATCTGGGCGAACAAGAGGTTACGAGAGCGGAGTCCAGTATGACGTAATAATGGCTTCACTCCACCTCAAGCCGGCTGAAATCACGTCTGCTTTGTTTATAGAACGAGTCCCTTGGAGGTGGAGACTTTGGGATTGGTGACAAACCTTGACCAACCACAGCAGTGTGTGGTCATAGTAAACAAGATTTAATCTCCATAACAATGGTGTTTTTTAGTGGGTGGGGCTTAAAAATGATTTTGTAATGTTAATGTTTCAATGAAAAGAGAGTTTTGTACAATCAGACACTGATGATACAATAGAGTCCAGCATCTATTTAAGACTTAAGTAAACACATTAGTTGAACTTTTAAGATTTCTGAAGGTAGATCTTTCCGCTAAGACATCCCATGGTGGCGTTTAAAAATCCATTACACGCCACTGCAGTAATGCAGTTGAGTGAGGGAGGGTGAGCCTACGTTTGGGAAGTGTTTAAAAGAAGTGTGGAGTGAGTTGAAGAGTGTTTTTTGAGTTAAAAACACTCTTCTATACAAAGTCTTGTTCCGTGGTACGGTTATTGAGACAATCATTTAGTGACCTGCTTCAGTTGTTTCACTTCCTTTTCACTTCCTGTTACAGCAATCAAAGTAAAGAGGCGTTCGAGGACTGGGCGAGACACGACGATGCTCAGGACCACTTTTGTGAACTAGATGGTAACTCACAAACACACACACACATTTGGACACACATTAATACCTATTTATCAACTTCATTTACCTACAGATGAAACGTCTCCAGACGCAGAGTACGTGGATCTACTCCTGAATCCGGAGCGGTACACCGGGTACAAGGGCCCATCGGCCTGGAGAGTCTGGAACAGCATCTACGAAGAGAACTGCTTCAAGTATGACACACACCTCCAGCAGGCTTTGTGAGTCTGGAGACTCTTGTGCTGATGAACTAACGTCTGTGTGCAGGCCTCGTTCTGTGTACCGACCTCTGAACCCACTGGCGCCCAGCAGAGGTGAGCGGTCACATGACCCCAGAGCACGCTTGTTTCCATGGAACTGATCGACAATTATTTTCCTCTTGTGATTCACGGATCAAATCTGACTGTGTGTGTGTGTGTGTGTGTGTGTGTGAGTGCAGGGGACGATGATGGTGAGTAGACGGTGTCATCAGGTCACATGTTCAGAAGTGATTCACTCCACTGATGAAGTGTGTTGTTTTCAGGAGAGGCGTTCTACACCTGGCTGGAAGGTGAGTCGGTCTCTCGCTCCATCGAGAATCTCTAGAACCACAGTCGACTGTAAGACCTCATGTTGTCGTGTCCGCAGGTCTGTGCCTGGAGAAGCGAGTCTTCTATCGAGTCATCTCAGGACTCCACAGCAGCATCAACATCCACCTGAGCGCCGAGTACCTACTGGACGGTATGACATCATCACGGTCATCAACCGCCGACCACGTGGTCATGCATCGATGTTTGCGTGTCCTCAGAGCGATGGGGTCAGTCGTTGTGGGGGCCCAACGTCCAGGAGTTCCGGCGTCGATTCGACACGGCGGAGACGAAGGGCGAGGGAACGCGGCGGCTAAAAAACCTGTACTTCCTGTACCTGATGGAACTGCGGGCGCTCTACAAGGTGGCGCCGTATTTTGAAAAAACGTTCATCCACTTGTACACGGGGAACGGCGAGGAGGACGGCGCCACGAAGGAGCAGCTGCTGCAGTTCTTCGACAAGATCAAGTGAGTCGACAACAGTTTGCCTATGACTCACAAACTGAGTCGCTGACTCGCATGAACCCTGACTCGCCAGAGCGTTCCCGATGCACTTCGACGAGAAGTCCATGTTTGCAGGTCAAAAGATTGAAGCCAAGATCTTGAAGGTGAGTCCACACTCGTCAGCTGCACGTGTCACGCACCACTGAGGTTCTGGTCTTCTGCCACTGCAGGAGGAATTCCGGCTCCACTTCAAGAACATCTCCAGGATCATGGACTGCGTGGGCTGCAGCAAGTGCCGCCTCTGGGGGAAGCTGCAGGTGCGATTCCACCGACAAGTCTGAGGTTTGATCCACATGAGTAATGCTCTCTGTCCGTGCAGACGCAAGGTCTGGGCACGGCACTGAAGATCCTCTTCTCCGAGAGAGAGATCCAGAACCTTCCTGAACACTTTCCGTCTAAAGGTTTCCAGCTGACTCGACAAGAGATCGTGGCCTTGCTCAATGGCTTTAGCAGGTGTGACTTGTTTCATTGGTCCTTCCACTCCTGGGTCTGGTTTCACCGTGTTACTGATCTGACGGTTCTCTGCTCCCTTAGGTTGTCCACCAGCATCCATCAGCTCCACAGTTTCCGTCAGTTGCTGAAAGACGAAAGGTAACAGGAAGTGAAGCTCACCTGTGCAGGTGGCAGACTTCACCTTAACTGGCCACCTGCAGTGTCCCGTCGCCACCTGCTGCCTACTTCTGGAACTGTACCGAAGTTAATTCTCTTTTCCACTTGAGTTACGTCACCAGTTTTGACGCTGAAGGGCGCAAGTGACTACGCCCCCTGCTAGCATTACATCAACTAGCTCGTCTGACGTTCCAAAAAGAAAATCAAAGCTGCCTGATTTTAGTGTGTGTGACTGTAATTTAACTGTGAATTTATTCACGAAGTTTATTTAAATTCAAGTTTTTATTTACTTCTAATTCTGTTTGTTTCAACAAAATATTCTAAGTTGGTGTTTTCTTGTACAATCGTGGTTTCTTACGCCACAACACAGCCCTCCGCTTACCATGTATCCTCTCGGACCCGGCCTGAAGCGGATAGTTACTGGAAGAATAGTTTTGTGTTCAGCATCTGGAACTTTTTGTGTTTTTGTTTCCGTTAATTTAAGATTTGAGTTTATTCGCTAAATTCTGTTGGATATATGATCTTTTCTGAAAGTGTTTACGCAACGTCAAGAATTAAATTCAGCGTAAATCTAGAAATGGTGTTTGGACGCAGCCTCCAGCTGCTTGTTGACTCTGTCAGTGACCACACGGACCAAAGATTTAATTGTTTGCCTTTGTGGGTTTTGTTTGCTTTTTCAGTCGCGTCACACTTGCCTTGTTTTGTCCTGACAACTAAATTGATTTCAAATTTTGTTGCTGTCCATTTGAGAGGAGGCAGAACTTGTCAAGGGAGGGCGATTGGATCATTTAATGAGTTGTTTTTTTCCAAAAAAGGGACAAATAAATAAAATAAAAATGTTTAAATGCAGTTGTGGTTTATTCTTGCTACTCGTGCAGGCTTTAACTAAAGATTGTCTGACGTGATTGATGCATATAATTCCGAATTCGTGCTCTGTGTCCACAAGAGGGCGCCTCGAACACACTCAATTGCACACTCGAGTGACTTTGTAACCGGAAGTGTGGTGGGCGTGTCGCACGGGGCCCCCCATAGGTGCTGGTCCCGCCCCCCTCGGTGCTCTCAGTTCACCGCTGCTCGGAGCCTCTCATCACGATGATGTCGCGGGCCTGTGCGTGGCTTTTCTTCTGGCTCTGTCTGGGCCCCCAGACCTTCTCCCAGATGGCCCCCCAACCCCTGCGGATCAACCAGCTCTATCAATTCGGGTCAGAAGTTGGAGACCGGCAACTGGAGCCCGGGTCCGACTCCACTGCTGAAGTGCTGCTGAACAGAACCCTGTTCATGTACCGAGAGAAGCACGACCGGGTCTTTGTGAGTAGAACTTTTAAAAACAAAATTTTTTTTTCAGAAGAAAATGTGTTTCTCATTGTTGACGAAAAAGTTGAACAAAAATTGAACCAGGATTTTTATTTTATTATTTACAATCAGGGCTAAAACTTTCCAGTCTAAACTTTCCCCAACTATTGATTGGTTTTTGATCGCATTGAAGACCAACCTTGACCTTATCAATCAATCAATCACTCCTCAACTGTCCTTCTGATTGATTGGTCAATCCACCAATTAAAGCAAAAGTTGTGTGTTTATAGTGTTGCGATTAGACACCCCCTCCCCCGTCACCACGGCAACCAAGGTCTCTTCCCTCGTAAAAGGTTCACGCTGACAAAGTCAACAGTCTGATGAGATCAGAGTCGAGGGAGGGGGCGGGGCTTGAGCTGATTACCTGTGGAGGAATTTTCTGAATTTGTGAAACTTGAATCTTGAAGCTTCCACGAGACCACCATAGGAATGCGGGAAATACAAAGTTGTGCATATGTATGAAATATCAACATTTTTACATATGATAAAGAAGGGAAAAAAATGGTTCACTTGAAACAAAAAAAACTTCGGTAGAACATCACGAAAAATGTACACATTGCTACAAACTTTATAGAAAGAAAATGACCGTTTGATATTTTTACTGAAGGTAAGAAGTAGTAATGGTCAAATGGTGGTCATGTGATTAAGTTGATGTTTTATTTCTATTTTTAATTAAATTAAAGAGTATAATGTGTGTGTGTGTGTGTGTGTTTCTTCGGTCATGTGATCTGTAATCCACATTGGCTTTGTTCTCCCACTCACACACACACTGGTGTTTCAAATATGCTGGTTCCCGCTGACACAGGATCTAATTGGCTGCTGGACGTGTTGAAGGGTCGACAAGTCTTTCAAGTGTAGGCGACCCCTCACCCCTCTACTTACGTCCTCCTCCCCACTAATTAGCCGCCGTCATGCTGCTCTGGCGACCCTCCCCTAACAGGCAGGTAGGCACATCTGGACTGTCACCCTGCTGGGTTCTCTGAGAACAAGAATTCCACATTCTGACTCGCCTGCAGTTAATACAAAACTCTGAGGCGAGAATTCGGAGCCGCTCTCGTAGGAGGACTCACATTTCCCCGATCCTTAAAACTCTGCATTGGCTGCCAGTTTCTTTCAGGATCAATTTTAAAATTCTGGCACCTTACATCAGTGATCTGATCCAGCCTTACACCCCAGCTCGGGCTCAGAGGTCTGTGGATCAGAACCTGCTGATGATTTCTGATCACGCTTCAGGACCAGAGGAGAGAAATCTTTCCAGGCTGTTGCTCCTAAGCTTTAGAACGATCGTCCTCTCCCTTTGCGTTTGATGGATCTACTGACTCCTACCAGGGGTTGGGGTTGCTATGTCTGTCTCTATTGTATCTTGGCCTTTTAAATTATTTATTTTAACTGTGTATTCTTTTTGATTGTTTAAGCGCTTTGTGAGTCTCGTCTGAGAAAGGTGTTTTACAAATAATTACTTAATTACTTACATTTTTTTTTGCTCCTCTTAATGATCTAGGAGGCTTAGACTTCTTCCTGGTCCATGGGGTGTGACATGATTTACGCCCTCCTTGTCTTTCTAACAGATAAACACAAATGGATTTGTGTCGCTGGTCAAGCCTCCGTCAGAGGATGGGTACCTCGGGAAGACTCCTGCTGGATTGAACATCGTGGCGGCCTTGTTGGGTGACCTAGACAGTCTAGGACAGGGGGCCGTCTTCTACAGGGAGGAAAGTAATCCTGCAGTCCTTAATGACACAGCTGAGCAGATTCAACAAGCGTTCCCTCTGGAAAAGGAGGTGGTGCCGGAGAGTGTCCTCATTGTGACCTGGGAGAACATGGTAGCAAGAGGGGAAACTGACCTAGGGTTGAACAGCGTCATCCAGGTGAGGACAATAGTGTCCCCATATGAACTCTTGTTGACATTTCCAATCTTTCCAGAGAAACACCTTCCAACTGGTTTTGGCCTTCATGGCCTCATCCTCATATGCCATCCTCATGTACCCCATCGAGGGGCTGCAGTTCCTCTCCACCACAATAAAGGGCCAGTCTAGGACCATGCTTGCTGGATTCGATGAAGGACAGGTGACCGGCTGGTGGAAGTGGACTTTCAGTCAGGGGGAGCACATGGAGTTGACCGGTGAAGATGAGATCTCTGTGCTAAATCTGGCCAGGTACAGACAGAGATCTTTTTGTAGTTGTTTTTTGGGCTAACTGGCTAATGGTTTTGATGTCTTATAAACAGGAAGTCCAACTCAGGACAAGCAGGAGTTTGGATTTATCAAATTGGAGCATCTTCATTCGAAGGAATCAAGTCAGGGGTGGCGCTGCTTCCTGGAAAAGAGTCCAGTCCTCCTGTGACTATGCTGCCTCGTAAACTAGACCAACAACAGGAAGTTACCTTGTCGCCCACAATGGAACCCACTACCACTCTGCTGCAGGAGACCCCAACACCATCACCAGGGGAGTCCTATCACCACAATTACACATCAGACAACCAGACAGAGTCTTCACTGCCAGACACTTTAGACACAAATGAGTTCCAGACCAAAGAGCCAGAACCAGAAGCTTTTTACTATAACCAAACACATTATGTGGAACAGAATCAAAGGGAGTCCCCCAAACATTCAAAGACTGCCAGTCCTGACCAGCCAGACTCCATGGGGCATAACCAGTCAGAGTCCATTGGTCTCAACCCCCCAGACGAACAGAAGTCTGCTGTTACGGAACAGCCAGATCAACCAGAGTTAGAAGGCCAAAAAGAGATAGATGGACCACACTCCGCTGGGGCAGACCTAGTAGATTATGAAGGCCCCGAACAGCCCCACTCTGAAGAAACTGATCAGACTGAATCTTTTACCCTTGACCCGCCAGACATACCCAAAATAGGCCATAGAGAGCCAGAGGAGCCACACTCTGCCGACACAGCCAAACTAGATTCCAGAGGCCCTGACCAGCCCCATTTTGAAGGAACCAATCAGCCAGACCAGACTGAATCTGTTATCCCTGACAAGTCGGACCTACCAGAGTCTATAGGCCACAAAGAGCAAGATGATCCACAGTCTGCTGGCATAGACCAGCTATATTCCACAGGCCCTGACCAACCTAAGTCTGTAGGACCTGACCATCCAGACCAGACTGAGTCTTTTAGTCCTGAACAGTCACAAAGACGAGGTCCAGACCAGCTAGACAAACAAGAATCCGCTGGTCTAGACCAATCAGTGTCAATTGTCAACAAAGATCCTGATCAGCCAGAATCTTCCGACCCAGACTTACCAGATTCCACTGTCCCTTTCCAACCGAAGGCCACAGGGTCAAGAGACTCAGCTGAGACCCTGAACAGAACACACATTCGCTACTCTATTTATGAACCTTCAGAGCCAAGACTGCCAGAACCTCCCATGCCTAGAAAACCCTCTTTGGTACCACAGTACACTGACCCTGGATTGGTCCCACCACTGCCCCCATACACAGGCCCCCAACATCCCCAGATTATTGTGGTGGATGAAGACCTGGACGTGGACGGTACGGTGTGCAACTAATCTACCGCTAATTTCAGTCACTGACCTTTATGTCCCTTCGCAGTTTTCTCCTACAATTTAGACACGTGTGCACACAGCAGACACAAGTGCTCAGCCTTTGCAGAGTGTCGGGACTACAGTGATGGCTACTGCTGCCACTGCAGACCTGGTTTTTATGGTGATGGGAAAGACTGTGTGGGAGAAGGTGAGAGAAGTTTGGCGCCTCTTGAGGGTGTCTGAGATGTTTACAGACTGATGTTTGCAGGTCGACCTCAGAGGATGACAGGGAAGGTAATGGGCCAGGTGTTCGTAGGGGACGCTTCGCAGCCAGTGACCCTAAACAACAGCGACCTGCACTCGTACATCGTGGCGAATGACGGCAGAGCATATGTGGCTGTCAGCAACGTCAATGGAGACCTTGGTCCTGCCATGCAACCACTGTCGTCTGTGGGCGGAGTCATTGGTTGGGCCTTTGCTCTGGAACAGCCCGAGTCCCAAAATGGCTTTCGGCTAATTGGTGAGTTTTACGGTTAAAGCTAATCGGAGTATTACCCATAAATTATTTGACTTCTTTGTTGTCGACTTCTAATCTGAGGATAACCCATACATTTAAAATGAATTTATGACAGAAGACTAAATAAGTAGTAGTGGTTAAGTAGTTTTGGTTGCTGACCCACAGTCAATATTTCAATATCAATTTTACAATGCCGGAGAAACTATGAATGGGCAGATTATCCCAATTTTTGTTCATCTGTTTCCTTCTTGTTCCAGATATTCACCAAATTAAACATGTACCATATTAAGATTCTAAGTAACCAATTAATTTATGAAAATATGTTTTAAAACTTGTGTAATCTGAAAGATTTTCAACAGATAATTAACATTTTTCAGGGATAATGTAAATGGGTCAATGTCTACAAAATGTATCGATTATGAAATGTTTGTGGAATAATTGTGCGCTTCCAAGTTTGTGAGTCTGAGATGTTCAGAATCTTGGCTTGACCCGTGTCTCTAATTAATCCCAGGAGCAGCTGCTTTACTTGGAGCAGTTTCAGTATTTTGGTCTCTAGACTCTGTATTTTAATTCAAACAAAATGTACATTTAAGAATGGATGACGGATACAAGTGCCTCTGTAATGATGCAAAGAGCCAGTCCACCCAATGGATATGATAGAACTGAAATATACGTTATTTCATTTTAGCTTCACATAAAAGCACCATCTCAGAATCAGATCTATGTTATAACAATGTGTAAATTAACCAAAAAAAAAAATGCTGCTTGATTGAAAAAAGTGGATCAATAATAATAAAAAAAATCATGGTGGTGTCCTGCAGGGGGGACCTTCACCCGCCAGGCTGAGGTCATCTTCCACCCAGGGAACGAGCGTCTGACCATCCGTCAGGATTTCAGTGGACTGGACCAGCATGATCACCTGGTTGTGAGCACCCGACTGGAAGGTCGAATACCCGACATCTCCCCGGGGTCCTCTGTCTATATCCTACCCTACAAAGAGATCTACCAATACGACCAAACCCGTAAGCCACAGGATCTGTGATAGGATAGCAATCTACAGTGTCTTGAATTTTTCTTCCGTCCACAGTCATCTCTTCATCATCCAATCGTGACTATACTATCAACTCCCCCGAAGGGGGTGTTGAGTCCAGAAGCTACCAGTGGCGTCAGACCATAAGCTTCCAGAACTGCCCACACCAGCAGACTGGCAAGGCAATGCTTTCCACACAGCAGCTGAATGTGGACCAGATCTTTGTCATGTACGACTCGGAAAACAGGCTGATCCGTTATGCAACCACCAACAAGATTGGACCAATCCACGGTGAGTCGAGAGGCATTGTAAGGTCTAAAGACTTTTATTGGACATCAGGTCTAGACTTGGTTGTACACAGGGGAGAAGATTTTAAGGGGTTGCAGTGCAGTCAAACTCACTCAGACAAAGGACCAAAATATTTTAGTTCTTAATATAATATTAACCAAACTATCATTTATAGGGAGTGTTCAATTCATATCAAATTCCTTTCCTTCCAGTTTGACTGTTATTGGAAGTCTCTTTTTATTATTATTTTAATTATTGACAGCTATAACTTCTGTTCCATTACTCAGCTGTCCACTTGAAACTTCATAGGTCTTAAATGCCTGAACATGAAAATGTATCCATATTAATTTATTTATCCCTTATTTACTTTGATTATGAGCAAATCATCCGGCGGGCCACATAAAATGACTGGATTTGGCCTCCGGCCTTGAGTTTGAAATATGTGCTGTTTAGATAGCTGTGCCTGGTGAGAGATTGGGTCCAGATGTAGGACTCATCTGCCTGAGACCCCAACAGGAAGCCATGGGGTTGTCAGAGTCAACAGCTGCGACTCTTCTCGGTGTCTCGTGTGTAATTAGGTCCTGGAATGTCTGAAGAAATGCTTCTGACACCCGGAGTTGTCCCGGAACTCCACTGGAAGATAAACAGTCGAATGTTTCAGCAGCTGGATCAGAGACACTCCAGGACTGGGCTGGGTCATGGGTCCAAATACTGCCCTGCAGGATGTGTGACTCAACACACACTCTTGTGAAGTGGTGCATGATGGTCATATGCTGGAGAATATTAAGAGAAATGTGACCTTAGTTAAGGCAAAGAAACTACGTAGCAGGAACCTATGTTAGCTATTAGCTAGCATGTCCCCTCTAAATTGTCTGTCCGGTCCCCCCCGAAAGGTGGCGCTCCGGAGCAGAATCCATGTTTCACTGGACGACACGGCTGTGACATCAACGCAATGTGTCACCATGGCAATGGCGTCCAGTTCCGCTGCGAATGTACAACTGGTTACTACGGAGACGGACGCAACTGCCAAGGTAACTATCCTATTAAAAATACATTACCATGATTAAGAAATAGTTCATAAATGTAACACAGGTATGACAGAATAAATATCAATTTAATAAAGACAAAACGGAGTCATCTGGATAGAAGCCATACTTGTGACAAAAGTATCTTCATTAATAAGGTGTTGAAATGCAATAATAATGTATTGAAAGCATCACAACAAATCGATAATGTTATTCTCTCCCTCCAGATGTGGATGAATGTTCTTCTCGCACCGACATTTGTGGGTCGAATTCCGTTTGTCTCAACCAGCCCGGATCTTTCAGCTGCAGATGTTTGGAGGGCTTTACGATGGATCCTCAAACCAGAGCATGTGTTGGTGCGTGAGTGTGTGCACAGAAATAGTTGAAGTGCTTCAACAAGGAAGTTTAGATAATGTCTCCGCAAACATTTGAGTGTGTGTGTGAGCGGGACATCATCATGGATAAGACCAGAATTTGTGTGCGTGTTTCACATGTTTGGGATGTTCATCTTTAGTGTGTTAGTGTTAGGGCATGTTTGTGTGTATCTGCTTGCAGAGAGTATGAAAGATATGCTTGTCTTTTATTCCCGACCTGCAGCACAGCACCGACCACTGGATCACTGCGCAGCAGGAACACACAACTGCGACGTACATGAACGGGCCCGGTGCAGCTACGTAGGCGGCTCTGCGTTCGTCTGCTCCTGCCTGCCTGGCTTCCACGGCGACGGTCACCACTGTCACGGTAAGTTACAGTTACAAAGCATCACACTTGGACTTGTCGCCTGACTCGCCTCATTTCCGGTGTCCTCCACAGACGTGGACGAGTGTGGTCGGGCTCAATGCCACCAAGATGCCTCCTGCACCAACACACCAGGATCATACAGCTGCCAGTGTCTCCCTGGTTTCCAAGGTGACGGTTTCCAGTGCAACGCCCCAGGTGAGATGACGATGAATGAGGGGGTTAGACGGTCAAGGCACATCACATTGATTGATCTTCTTGATCGTGTCAGAGCGGGAACTTACTCCGTGTGAGCGCCACCGTCTGGAGGCGGAGGAGTCAAGGGCATCCTCCGGGTTCTTCTCTTTCTTCCGGCCAGCCAACGCTCCGCACATCCCGCAGTGCGACCAGCGCGGAGCGTACGAGCCCAGTCAGTGTCACGCCTCAGTCGGACAGTGTTGGTGTGTGAACGCCAACGGTCAGGAGATCCCAGACACTCGGACCACATCCGGACACAGCGCCATGTGTGAGTGTCCAAAACCACATCCGGCCCCCTTGTGTAATTGCTCAAAGAAACTCTTGCTGTGGTACACAGGTATCGACCAGACGGTGACTCCGCCTCCTATAGGTCCCACCCCTCGCCCAGACGTGAGGCCGAGTGGCCCGGGAAACTACCTCCTGTTTGCCCAGAGCGGCAAAATTGAGCAAGTTCCACTGGATGGACACGGGTTAAAGGAAGAACTGGCCAGAACGCTTCTGCATGTACCAGTAAGACCCGTGCCCAAGCTCTGGTCACGTTGCCATCATGACCATCGTAAAATAGCATTAATCATAAATCAGTGTTGAGCATTGTTGTGTGACGGCAGGATCGAGTCGTGATCGCGGTGGCATACGACTGCGTTGAAAGAGCAGTTTACTGGAGCGACATCACAGCGCCGTCCATCAGCAGAGCGAGCGTTAGTGGCGGAGACATCGTCCCCATCATCACCAAAGGTATCACATTTTGAGGACAGAATTATATCATTACATCAGAATTGAAACCCACATCATCTTTTTTCAGAGCTTCAGAGTCCAGAAGGTGTTGCTGTCGACCATTTGTCCCGCCTGCTCTTCTGGACAGACTCCATGAAGGACACCGTGGAGGTCTCATGGTTGGATGGCAGCCACCGCCGTGTCCTCTTCGATACCGACCTCGTCAACCCCCGACCCATTGTCACCAACCCAACCTACGGGTGAGCACAGAACCGATGGCCGCTAGAGGTCCCTAAACGAGGGAGGAAGGGGGTACAAGGAGGAGGTCATGATTGAGTTTTGGGGGGGTGGGGGGGGGGGTAAATGAAGAAGGACTGAGAGTTCATGATGGAGGGTTGCTGTCTTGTATGGAATAATCTAATGTTGGAAGGTCCTGGTGGGGTTTGAAGAGAAAATGACTGGATTTAGGGGCAGGTTTGGCAGGTTAGCCAAGTTAACCACCCTCTTGGTGCTGGTGTGTGCAGACAGCTCTTCTGGGCGGACTGGGACAGAGACGGACCCAAAATTGAGATGTCGAACATGGATGGAACGGATCGAAACATCCTTGTGAACCAAGATCTCAGCCTTCCCAACGGGCTAACCTTCGATCCCGACACCCAGCAGCTGTGTTGGGCTGACGCGGGTAAGATGAGCTCAGAGTGACGAAGAGGTAGTTCCACCTGTACAACTGGTGCTCGGTCTCTGCAGGAATCCACAGGGTGGAGTGTTTAGACCCTCACCGGAAGTTGAGGCGGACCATAGTCGAGGGAGTGCACTACCCCTTTGGTCTGGCCCAGAACGGACAGAAGTTGTTCTACACTGACTGGAGGAGGTGAGTGTCTTCAGAACTGTCTTCATGTCGTCTTTCTTCCTCTGCTGCCACTAGAACGTCTTCTGTGCAGGGAGGCCGTGGTCGGCGTGGACGCTCAGCTGCAGAAGGAGACGGAAGAGTTTCTCCCTCAGAGACGCTCTCGACTTTACGGGATCACGACTGTGACGGCGGAGTGTCGCCAAGGTAACAAACACTGTGTTCATTTTGGGTCAGACACAGATGGTTGTGATCAGATCCAGATGTGCAACCGTGGGAAACTCAGTGGGCTATGATGTCACAGCTGGTCTGCAGCTGACCTGTGGGATCACCGTGACAAACGCCTCCTCACAGGAAGTCGAGCTTAAATATGAGCAAGAAATCTCATTCAGCCAGAGAACAGTAAAGCCTTTTGTTTGTGTATTTGCAAGTGGCTTTTGATTATACTTTTAAAGTTTCCTGGAACAATATTTGTATTTAATCTTTGCTTTTCCGTGTAGCTAATTGTAGTCACTTATAACAACGTGAGAGTTTATCTCCAGTGTTCATTAGACATTTTTAATAAAACCCAACAAATTAGGGAAACCACAGAATAAAATAAAGATGAATAAAATAGAGACTTGCTTGTACATGTTGCAAGTACAGAACACACACAGAAACCCAAACCTCATTCATGTCATTGCTGTGTGAACGAGGTCTTTTATCTCCATCTGTATCTCCTTTTCTCTACTTGTGTCCCTATTTAGTGAGTCATTAATTCCATTTTAAACACTTAATATATAAAACTAGTCACACTGCAAGAGATTGTAGCCTCTTTTTTTTTTAATGTGTCAGCCTTACGTGCAATATTTGGATTTATGCACAGAATGAACAGGAACATGAATTACTTCAAGCACATCCGGCCAATATTTTACAATCTCAGCACTATAGATAAATATGTGAGCATGTTCTACATTGACAGCTATAATTTCTATAATATTGCTGATCTGATGATTGTTACCTGATTTTAATTTTAGGTGTAGGAAATATTCACTTTAGAGTTTTTCAAAAAAATTCCCTCCATAAAATGGGTGTTTTTTTGTTTGTTTTAGTCCATCCTTTCGATTTCACTACTTTTCATTATAATGTTGGTAATTCTAAATTTCTTAGCTGTATAGGCACCAGTTATAGGCTGAATTATGACGATTATTTTTATTTATGCTAGGTTTTATTTATCTAAATGTTAAACAATTGTAGAATTATATGGTTGTTTAAAGGTAAATATAAAGTTTTTGTTTCTTAGCATTATTTTAGATGTAAAGTGCAATCTGTCATATTCATTATCATCATCCAATATATCGCTTCACCTTCATTTTTCCTAACAATCCAGAAAAACAACGGGATCTTCCTATTAATTTCTTTCGTTGAGTGGTTAAATTTTGTTGTTGACAGCGTCATCTTTTTAACATGCCGGCTTCTTTCATCAATGTAGAGCTTTACATTAACTTCTTCTTCCCGCCAGGATACAACTACTGCCTTAACAACGGCGGCTGCTCTCATCTGTGTTTGCCCAAACCCGGAGGCTTCACCTGCCGATGTCCCGACAACACCGGCAACTCCTGCGTGGAGACGCATTAGTGACGGCTGATTTGACGCATGCGTTACAATAAAGTTCACAGGAAGTGCCTTCAAACGACTGAAACGGTCCAAGACAGTCAACTATGCTTCAGCTTGTCCGTTGAAAACAAACAAGGAAAAGTCAGTAAACATATTCAGGGAACTTTACTCTCATATTTCAGGTTGTGTATAAGAATGTGTGTTGTGATATTTGTTCATCTGCGATAGACAATCGCCAACAGACCAAAGTGGAATTTACAAAAATGTAAAAACAGGATTCATGATTTCATATGTAAATAATGTCGGATTGTTTGTGATCCATCCATTTGTCGTTATTGTTTTTCCAATAAAACAGTTTTTTTACATGCATCCTCGTTCATCCTGTCATCACACGTACACAAACTGGTCGACTCCGGGGAAAGGTGAACGACAGTTTAATGTTTGACATGATGCTGGGTGTCTCTGTGTGACAGGTCTGGTCAAGACCAGCGCACCAGTGCCTGGTCTCCGTCCTCCAGCCCGTAGAAGTCCAGAGACTTCAGGTCGGCCATCTCCATCTCCACCTGCAGACATTACAGAGTATTGTTACTCCTCAACTGGGTTTTCTGTCGAGAAGCTTCAAAGCCTGAGGGCAGAATATGGAGCTTTTGTGTAAATATAACTGCAACAGCGGCCTAAACACAGAGCAGTTTCACCTGCACACGAGTAGAGATACTTCATGCTCACTCACTCCTGAGATATTTACTTATTTGTCTTCATATAAAGACTTAAATGTCCTTTTTTTCTTCTTTTTTTGCCCTGTTAAGATCTAGTATTTATTTGTTCTTGACTGATTTACAAGAACGTTTTTTGGTATACATTTATATTTTGTCAATGAGGATAAATACTTTGTGTTTCAAAGATGAAAAAAAAGTTTTACAAAATACTTTTTTTCCCCTTTATTTAACGATTGATATTGATGCCCATGTTTTCTTAATTTTAAATAAAATAATAACACAAAAACAAAACATTTAGCGGGAGTTCTGTTGGAAGAACATTATTCGATTTTTTATCACACCCATTAAAAAAAAACACATGGGCACGGATGAAGCATGTTGGAGACTTTGCGGGTATAATGGAGCAAATCACTGGCATGTCTTTTGGAGCTGCAGTGGAATCTAAACTTTTTGGACAGAGATCCACAGCCATATTAACAACATTTTTGGTGTGAATCTTCCCTGTAAAGGTGAAAACATGTACCTTTACTTACCAATCGAAAACTGGAACAATGGAGACAAGAAATTGCTTTTCATATTGTTGGCAGCAAGTAAAAAATGTATCACGAGGAAGTGGTTACAAGTTGAACCACCCACGACAGAGGACTGCACTTAAACAGATATGGACAAGTTCTACAGGATGTGGACCAAATGGACAGAATATGTCAAACCAATTAGAAGCGATTTTATTTAAGGAGATATGTCATTTTATTTTCCATTTTTCCTCTGTTTAAATGCAATTATTGATTTACTTTTTCTAACTCTTGAAAAATATATGTATTTTGTAGTAACAAGATTGATGGGTATGCTCCCTGGGGTGAGTGTTTTTTTTAATTAAATTGAATTATTATTATTATTATTTTTTTAAATTATTATTTATTTATTTTTCTATTACTTTTACTTTGTATTTCATCTTTCTTTTCAATCTGTACTTTATACTTCTATGTACCATTTTGTTCTGAAAAAATGAAAATAAAAAAATAAAAAAATAAATAAACATTTAAACTCCCAATAATCAAAGGCCTCTTAAAATAAGGCCAGTGTCATTTCATTATTTAAGAATATACAAATTATTTACAAAATTAGAAATTTGACACTATTAACAAAATAAAATAGAATATTTTATTTTTATTCTATTTTATTTTGTTAATAGTGTCAAATTTCTAATTTTGTAAATAATTTGTATATTCTTAAGATCGTTTTTATTTTATTTTGTATTATCTCTTTTATTATTTCTTTTTTCCTTGCACTTTATTATTTTTTTTTTTTCAACTGCGCTGTTGTGAAAGTGTGTTTCCCCTCTGGGGATGAATAAAGCTTTTCTATTCTATTCTATTCTATTTCTGGGCCCTTGGCAGCACTGTAGTACCAGCAGGACACCACTAGGGTCACTACCTCTCCGCGGGTGTAGCAGAGCTTCACATCGGGCTGTAGTTTCAGGCTCCTCCTCAGAAGCGCTTTGATCTTCTGCACCGTCATGAATGCTGCAAACCAAAACAGAGTCATGATTGCTCCTGGAAGTCTAGAAGTCCGTTTATTACCTGGAAGTTTTTTACAGACGGACGTCCGCTCGGGATCATCTGGAAACATGAAGGTGACGTCTGCAGGAGGACACTCGGTTACACACTAGAGACACACAGCCTACAGGAGACTCACTGATCAGACGGTTCTTCAGTGCAAAAGGAACATTTTTCTTAAGCAGTTCTTTGTCGACAGCTCCATGCTCTGAAGAAAAAAATAATCATGAATTGTCACAAACCACACAACGCCCCCCCCCCTCCACCAATCGGGATTCACTCACTCCGGACCAGGTTTTGGTAACTCGGGTGCTCATGCTGGAACGCCTCGCTCAGCGGACCCGGCCCACCAGCCTTCAGCCACTCCTCGCCGAAAGTCCTCATGTAGACAAGCTCCGCCCCCAGACGGTCATCCTGTGAGATCTAGAGGTGACCGTGTTAACATGTTACACTATAGCTACACACCGCAACAGACGCACACGTGCACACACCAGGTTGTTGTTGAGGACCTGCAGTTGCTCCAGTTTGGCCATCAGCTGATCGTTGGCCTGCAGTTTCCCAAAGTCACACAGTTTGTTTCCTTTTATCTGGAGTTTCACCAGACAAGGCAACTTCGCTAGTTCGTTGACCACAAACCACTGAAACAAAACACACACAAGACATTGAAATCCAGATCATTTCAACCAGTCTGCTGTACGGATCATCAATTGTATTTAATTTATTAGTTATTGATCGTACAATGTATTGTAATGTATGTCACGTTTAATTTATTGCATATTGTATTAATCACACTTTATCAAGTGTTTCATTATCTTGTTGTAATGTAATGTTAATACAAAAAAAAAAACGTTTTTTATCAACAACAACGGCAATAAAAGTTAAAGGGCAACTAATGTGTCTCTTAAGTAGATGTTGAACCTCTATTGTATCATCAGTATGTTTGTACAAAATTCTCTATATTGAAAAGTTTACATGGAAAATTATATTAAGCTCCGCCCACTGAAAACTGACCTGAGATATGCTGTTGTGGTCCAGGTGAAGGTTCTTGAGGGATGGGAACATGGAGGTTTGTCCTCCCGGGGGAGCGTCTGAGAATTGAACCACCGACACTCCAGTGTGGGACAAGTGAAGCTCCTCTAGTCTGTGACATTACAGAAGGTAAATGGTGTTGTTTCTTTCCACCTGTGTGTGTGTGTGTCTCCCAGTGCGTTACCTAGGCAGTTGTGCGAGGCAGGACAGCGAGTCCTCCTGCAGGGGGTTACCAGACAGACTGAGGGAGATCAGACTCTTCAGGACGTTCTCCGGCCTGTCACACAAAGCTGTTAAAAAAATGACACACATACAGGAAGTTGGCAGATTCGTACCTCTGCAAGTTGCTGATGTTGTTATTTCCCAGGGAAAGTTTTGTCAGCTGAGGCCACATGGGGGCGCAATCTAGCACCTGAAACACAACAAATGGAAAAGTCTATAAATGACATAGAGCTTTTACACAGTCCCAGCAAAATTGTTGACTTAAATTGTGGGAGACCAGGATTAAAAATTAGCTCCCACCTCTGACCAGGAGAGGGCGCAGCTGTTCAGTGAGAGAGTCTTGAGCCTGCGGAAGGCATGCAGGTGAGCCGAGGGGTCAGCGGGAAGACGTAGTCGGTTGTAGCTAAGAGATGCAGAGACAGAACATCAGAAGGGCCAGACACAACGAGACGTCAGAACGCCAATCTCACCTGAGATCCAGCTCCTCCAGGAACTCCAGCTGCTGTGCGATGGCAGCGACGCAATCCCAGCTGGACAACAGCGTCCGGCACAAATTAAGAAGCTGCACGTCTGACCACCGCGGTTAAGTTACAACACAGACTTAGAATACTGAATGTTCCGCAGAGATGGTGAAGAACAAAGATCTAAGAAAAAGATACTCGGCGTCATCTTCCGGACCGCTCCGGCAGCTCCAGGACTGGAGACATCCTTCAGCCTTAACGACACCGAATCTAGATTCTCAAAACTGCCGACATGTTATTAGGTACCCATTACGACTTCAGGAGGTCATCATATACATACATACCTGCGATCAGGGACTTTCACCCACTTAACCTTCTTGTTCGAGATGGGGATCTCCTGATTCATCACTTCCTCCACGTCCACCTGGTAGACCTGACGGACCGCAGACACGAAGTCGCAGCCGAAACTCACATTTGCTGGACGCACAAACGACCCGCCAGTGGAGTGGCTGACAGGTCACAAGTGGAGGAAGAAGAAGTCCATAAGTCATCAACAATTAACAGCACAATAAGATAGAAATATAGCTATTTTAAGCTTTCCAAAAGTCTTCAAAAGTGTATCAAACAATTGCATTAGTCCACAAGATAGATTCACAAAAAGCAAAAAAAAATAAGATTTAATGGCAGATCAAAAGCCTTGTGAACTCGATGCGAGTGTATCACCTGCAAGTGAAGTACTGGACCCCCTCATGGCTGCCATCATGTTTGCCCCTCTCCGGGTCATCCCACTCCACACCGAGCCACAGACCTGTAAGTAAGTAAGTAAGTAAGTAATTTTTATTTGTATAGCACTTTTCCAGACCAGGGTCACAAAGCGCTTAAACAATCAAAACAATATTCAATAAAGTAAATACTTTAAAGATCAAGATACAACTGATAACACAGCAGGAATTCCTAGAAAATCAAGGAAAAGCCTGAACATATAAAAACGTCTTAATGTCCTAAAGCAGATCCAACTATTGGTTTGATTCAGTTTAACACCGAGTCAATAACACATGTCCAGCTCACCCTTTGTCGGTGGTACCGGTCCCATGTACCGTACTGTGGCCCGGTCCCCGGAGCAGCTCACCCGCCTGCCGACAGCATCTACCGGCACACTTGGTTCATCACTTACGGCGATGACTGAGTCCACTCCGGGCAACTTCTGCTTGTCTTCCCCCATCAAGGCACCGGTGTGGAGGAAACACAGAGGACTCGATGTATGCGGTGAAAATAGCAGTGACTTTAAATCGCCACAATCAGTTTTAAAAACAGTGTCATTGTAAGAAACATCTGCTGCCACACACGCATGACACAACTCCTAAGCTAACATGCTAATAAACCAAAACAACCCGCTAACCCGGAAAGGTTATGGGTTGCACTTATTTCCGGTAGCTAAAACGGTGGAAAAATGTAAAAGAAAACCAATGAACTTTTAGAATACAATTGTACAAAGTAAATCGAGTTCGTTCTATAGTGAATCTTATTAAAGCATCGTTGCAATTTAGCTACGGTTTTAAAAAACTTAATTTAATGCGTTTCGGTTTTCTTGCTCTATTGCAGTTTGTTTCAGGGGGGAAACAATTCAGAGCAGGACTGCTTTTGATTCATACAGAAACGTGCGCAGTACTTGGTGTCGACTGTTATGCGTCTTTAAATGTTCATATATGTGTGATTCGATTACAACAGGAAACTCTTTTCCTAGTGGATCACGTTCGTTGTATTAGTGAAGTTCGACGACGCAGGAAACATGAAGAAGAAAATTAAAAGGTTTGTTTACATTGAAACTTGTTTTGTTTTAACATTACTCAGATGCAATGTGTCATCTTACTCGTTGTATTATCTTACTCGTAAGTGTCGTGCCTAGAATTGATATCGTGTACGTAAAACGCGTTTAAAGTCGAGCGTGATCTTGTTTTACGTGCTAACTTCATTGCAATGGTTCCTTGTCTTGGTATGTGTGTGTAACATTTTAAAGATAGATTGATTCGACAGTATATTCAGACACATCTCGTAAAGACGATTAAATTGATACAAGAATCATTTACCTGTGATAGATATTAAGACAGTTATGGACGATTAAAAGCAGTGAAAATGTACACATTTCTGATCAACCTCCTTAATTCCAAGTCAGTTTAGTTCAATATTTTATGTGTGGCCCTATTTTTTAAATCCCACTTTAAAAATGTCACAACTTGCTTAACAATTACCCTCGTTTTAAAGGTTGTTGTTGTGGAAAGTTTGATGAACAAAGAATCTGGAAACGCATTTCATTGTGCAATAATGATGTTAATCATTTTAATCAATCAATTCATGTTAAATTAGATGACGTGTCTCAAAATATGCATAGAAAAAGCACATTCGAGAGCAGATTGAACAAACGCCATACGTTGTTTAAAACACGATATGGAAACATAAAAGCATTTACTTTGTATTTTTAGTTGCTGAAATTCATGAAGTTGGCGTTGGAAGTGACAGAAAATCTCACTAAACATTAATCAATTTAAAAGATATTTGACAGACTCACGGATAAATGTATATTGAATGTATATGAATATTCAACACGCCTTTTTTGTGCGGGATCAATCTGAAAATATCAATATTCTTGATAAAGTAGGACATGTGTTCTACATCATCAGTATTGTTTCATAGTGGTGGCAACAACAACGCTAACACAGTTAAACGAGGAAAACTGTGCTGCAGCAGCTGTTCAGTTTGAAAGATCAAAGGTGTGATGCCATGAATGACCACTGTTGATACACACAAAGCTGCAAATACACACATACCTATATTGTCATTAATGCAGCTCCTTTTAATGATCAATTCTGCATTTTCCTTTACTTAAGTGACGAGACGGCGGATCAGCAGCCATGTGACTATTTGGTTGGTCAAGTATCTGGGACTTTGTTCCCCAAAAGCTCTTCTGGAACGTTGTCTTCATTATTCACGACAGTGGCCCCTGCACAACCACTGCAGTTCCAGCCAGCACCAGTGGTAAACACACAGATTTAAACACATGCCTACGTTGACTTTGTGATTTAATCTTATTTGGTTGTCATGACAGCCGGTCTACATCCCGCCTGCAGAGAAGCTACAGGGAGAACCAGCCAAGGTCGCCAAAGCCAAAGTGGAAACTGGCAAAAAGCGATCCAGAGAAAAATCGTCTGCTGAGCAAAGTCTGGAGAAGAAGTGAGAAGACAATCAATCGTGTGTCAGTTCTGGTTCTGATGTGGCTGCTTGAATTTCAGAGAGGTCAGTTTAGCTGCCGCTGACGAGGATGAGCAATCGTTGAAGGTTCAGGCCAAAAAGAAGAAGGTGGTACAGCAGGAAGAAGCTCGCAAAGCTCAAACCGCGGACCAATGGCCAGTAGACAGGCAAACGCTGCGGGAACGTCGACGAGTAGAGGCCGAGAAATCAAAG
The DNA here is from genome assembly GCF_982586985.1 of Callionymus lyra. NCBI lineage: Eukaryota > Metazoa > Chordata > Actinopteri > Syngnathiformes > Callionymidae > Callionymus > Callionymus lyra. The sequence goes on from NC_141818.1 coordinate 31,364,765, forward strand.
AGAACTGTGTTTGTTGGAAACCTGCCGCTGAGCTGCACAAAAAAGGTGAGGAAGTGAAAGGTGAGGTCATGGTGGGGAAAGTGATGTAAGCCAATAGTTTGCGGCGTGTGAGGAAGAGGATTCGGTGAGGGATGATGACCATACAGAAAAATTGTTGTAAGGGTCATGATGAAGGTCAACATGATGATGATGAGGATCGTAATGAGGGTCAACATGATGATGATGATGATGATGATGAAGACTGTGATGAAGGTCAACATGATGATGATGAGGATTGTGATGAGGGTCAACATGATGATGATGAGGATCGTGATGAGGGTCAACATGATGATGATGGGGATCGTGATGAAGGTCAACATGATGATGAGGATCGTGATGAAGGTCAACATGTTGATGACTACTGTGAGGAAGGTCAACATATTGATGAGGATTGTGATGAGGGTCAATATGATCATGAGGATCGTGATGAAGGTCAACATGTTGATGACTACTGTGAGGAAGGTCAACATATTGATGAGGATTGTGATGAGGGTCAATATGATCATGAGGATCGTGATGAAGGTCAATATGATGAGGATCATGATGAGGGTCAATATGATCATGATGAAGGTCAATATGATGAGGATCGTGATGAAGGTCAACATGATGAGGATCGTGATGAAGGTAAACATGATGATGATGAGGATCGTGATGAAGGTCAACATGATGATGAGGATTGTGATGAAGGTCAACATGATGATGATTGTGATGAAGGTCAACATGATGATGAGGATCGTGATGAAGGTCAACATGATGATGATGATGATGATCGTGATGAAGGTCAACATGATGATGAGGATCATGATGAAGGTAAACATGATGATGATGAGGATCGTGATGAAGGTCAACAAGATGATGATTGTGATGAAGGTCAACATGATGATGAGGATCGTGATGAAGGTCAACATGATGATGAGGATCATGATGAAGGTCAACATGATGATGAGGATCGTGATGAAGGTCAACAAGATGATGATTGTGATGAAGGTCAACATGATGATGAGGATCGTGATGAAGGTCAACATGATGAGGATCATGATGAAGGTCAACATGATGATGAGGATCGTGATGAAGGTCAACATGATGAGGATCATGATGAAGGTAAACATGATGATGATGAGGATCGTGATGAAGGTCAACAAGATGATGATTGTGATGAAGGTCAACATGATGATGAGGATCGTGATGAAGGTCAACATGATGATGAGGATCATGATGAAGGTAAACATGATGATGATGATGATCGTGATGAAGGTCAACATGATGAGGATCGTGATGAAGGTCAACATGATGATGATGAGGATCGTGATGAAGGTCAACATGATGATGATGAGGATCGTGATGAAGGTCACCATGATGATGAGGATCATGATGATGATCGTGATGAAGGTCAACATGATGATGAGGATCATGATGAAGGTAAACATGATGATGATGAGGATCGTGATGAAGGTCAACATGATGATGATTGTGATGAAGGTCAACATGATGATGAGGATCGTGATGAAGGTCAACATGATGATGAGGATCATGATGAAGGTAAACATGATGATGATGATGATCGTGATGAAGGTCAACATGATGACGATCGTGATGAAGGTCAACATGATGATGATGAGGATCGTGATGAAGGTCAACATAATGATGAGGATCAACATGATGATGAGGATCGTGATGAAGGTCAACATTATGATGAAGGTCAACATGTTGATGACTACTGTGATGAAAGTCAACGTGATGTTGAGGATTGTGATGAAGGTCAACATGGTGATGGGGAGTGATGAGAGCTCAGGATCATGATCCAGACGAATCAATTCCCCAAGCAACAAAAGTTTAACTGTCTTCTCGACTTCCTCAGACTCTGCGGAACCTCTTCAAAGGTTCATGTCCAATAGAGTCGGTCCGCTTCCGCTCTGTGGTAAGTATTTATGATTATGTTAACCCAAAAATATTTCTGATAGAGGTTCTGTGATGGTCACCTGACATGCATTCACAGGTCAGAGAGGACCCCAAAATGTCACTGAAGGTCGCCACCATCAAGTAGGTTTGAAGACTTGTCACGAGAATGGTTTAGTGAAAATGTATAAGAATTGATTGTTTTTACAGACGGCAAACTCACCCGAAGAAACAGAGTCTAAACGCATACGTCGTGTTCAAAGACGAGTCGGGTGTTGCAGCCGCGATACAAAGGTTGGCCTTGAAGGTCACATGACTTTTGCAGAACTTGACAGTTTCGGTTACAGAAATGCCACAGAGTTGGAGGCGGACTATCACATCCGAGTGGACCGTGTGACGGCCGAGTCTGTAAGTGTGTGCAGTTTGTTCTGAGCTCTGACCCGACCATGACCTCTACCCTCGCGTGTCTCTTCAGAAAAAGCACGACAACCGACGCTCGGTGTTTGTCGGAAATCTATCGTTCGGTGAGTCAGGAAGATGAGTGTTGCTCGGCGACTCAAAGTAACGGATGGTGTGTCCTGACAGAAATCAAAGAGTGCATTTTCCGCCGGCACTTTGAGGAATGTGGAGACATCGAAGCTGTCCGACTGGTGCGGGACCACAACTCCGGACTCGGGAAAGGATTTGGTTACGTCCTGTTTGAGGTAAAACCAAGAAATCAGATGTAGTTCTGTACTTGTTCAGTCATGAGCCTTCTTAGCAAGTCACTCTGAACATAACAGACTTTCTTTACATCTTACAGAGCGCAGACTCGGTGCAACTGGCTCTGAAACTGGACGGGTCCAAACTGGAGGGTCGGGCCGTCCGGGTCAAGAGGTCCGTGAAGAAGGAAAAGGCAAAATCGGAGCGAAAGAGACCGAAAAATAAGAGTCTTGGCAAGGGTCCTACCGGGGAACCCAGGAAGGGTCCCACGCGAGGCCAGGCATCAGGACGAGGACGCCCCAAGTCAGCAGGTCGACCCTCTGACCGGGTGAAGACGGCACCGTCGAGCTTTAAAGGCGAGATGGCGGATCCGAACAAGAAAGCCAAGAAAAAAGCAGGGAAGAAGAAGCCAAAAAAGACTGTTCACATTTGACGTGTTTTTGGAATCCAACCTTGTGTGTTACAAAAGACTCGGAAGAGGAAAAGTAGTTTGTTTATGATTTATTTCTCTGAACCATTTCAACGTTCGAGTTGCAAACTTAGAAAAAAACAAACAATAAATACTTCTGATCATGTGTCCAGTGATGTCATCAGTCCAAGCTCCGCCCACAGAAAACGACATAAGCAGTAACATAGTTCACTCGATGTCATCCTCGCTTAGAGTCTGAGCGCCAACGATCCGCTGGAAGAACATACAATTGTTAAAGACCAGTCCTGGTACCTCTTGACGCATTCATACCCCAGGGGTAAGAGGGGTTTAATAAGATCAGGTAACTTGGCTGCTCTGGGTCAGAAAGGATCTCAGCGACTCATTGGTCAATACCTGGCTGATGCTGGGCAGTCGGGTCAGCAGCATCTGGAAAACAGGAGGTGGCAGCGTCTGTTGTAGAACCTGCAGGAGCTGCTGGGGCTGACCACACACGGCGATGGCGTTGGTCAGGTGGTCCACCCCCTGATCATAGTCCCCTGTGGACGCAGACACTCATGAGACCGCCACAAAACAGACCAATGGGGGTTTCAAGGGAAGCCGATTTCTCACCTTGAGCCAGGAGCTCCTCTCCCAGCTGGATCTCCTCCAGGAAGAACTTCTGCACAGCCTCGGCATCCTTCAGGTCCGGCAGCTGTCAGACAGAGAACGTGGTCAGCGGCGTGATTGTGACGCCTAAGCCGACACGGGACTCACCTTGGCCATGCCAGTGTTCGCCTTCGCAGCTTTCTGCTGTCGTCGTCCTGCAGAAGACAAAGTCCATCATTGACAGTCTAGAAAGAACCTGGACAAATACCATATGCTTTCCCTAGATCTAGTTGTGTAGAAATGTTTCACTGCTAACTAATACATTTGTTCTTTACTTTGTAATATTCATCAATACTTAAAAAAAATATTCACACCATACAACGTGGTCCCTCAGCAAGTCTGTAATTCCGCAACCATGTTCCTGGCCGCCGATTATTTCAGAAAATCCAAGTTATGGTTTTATATCCGAGCCTTTTATCTCAGCCGTAATGTCAAGGACCACCTCAAGTATACATGGCGAATTAAAACACACCTGCCAGGTACGTTATTGGAAACTTCAGGGCGAAAGCGTCTAAATCGTGCGAAAAAGCCATCGAGGTTTGGGACGGCGGCTCTAAAGGCGCCACGGTCTTGTATCGTCGAACATGACGATAAACTGGACCGAACCGAGCCACGAACCGCCGAACATGAAGATCGAGAGCAACAAGAGGCGGAAGGTCATCGCTTACGTTCTCGTAATCGGTTCTTGAATCCCGGGTCACTCCGTCGTTTTCGGTCGAAGTAGATGCAGTAACCGACGAACAGAGCTCCGCAGACGCCCGCTGCGATCGTGCTGCTCCTGCCGCCCATCATAGCGCACTGTTCGGGTCTCTGGGCGAGTTTTCGTGGGGTCCTCGCCGCGGTTCTGGCGGTGTTTCAGGTATTTTCTCACCGCGATGTGAACGGAGCTGGAGGCTGGCGGAGCGGGGCAGCGGAAAGGGCCGTGGACTGTCCGCGACGGTGCCTGAATAGAAATACGCCTGATTAAAAATCACGTTAACAGGAGTGTGTTGACTTTAATGGTATTTAACTGCATTCACATTTTAAACAGAATTATTTTGGACCAGGTAATTAATTAGATATATGGCTGACTTGACCACCAGAGGGCGCTGTAGCATCCTGGTCTAGTTTAACTATTTCCTTACTATTTAGAACTTCTTTAACTCATTCTGAATTCTTATCTTTTAAAAGATAAAGCAACTTTCCAACCATCCACACATTTGTAAGACTTGAATGCCCATATTTGACCGTCACTTTTATATGTCATTTTATTTTCAACTGAAAACATACTTAGTCTCAACAAAACATAAATGAGCTGTTTACGTCGTCGTCCACCAGCTGGACCGGGTCTAGGCGGCGTAAACATCCCGTTTTGGGATTATGGCTTTTAAGGTCAAAGGTCAGTGAGGTTTAAGCCTCTTTCAGTTTGTCAGGTGACTCCAGGTGTCCGACCCACTGACCGTCTAAAGATGCTTTTCAGAATGTTAAAACACCTCTGACCGGTTGTCTGTGCTGTGCCTGGACTCGCTCTGTTTACCTGGTTCGTCATCTCTCCCGAGGTCCACCCTAAAGTACCCCCCCTAGTCCTAGTCTCACAATCAGCTTTACTCTTCATTTTCATCATATACTGCCTCACGGACTTCAACCTAAATGAAGGTCCAGTTGCTGTGAGTCCTCCACGTAGATCTCGATCTAAACCTCAGTCTTCTCCCTCAATCTGACCCTTGGTCTTCCTCCACCTGGTTTATCGAGGTCCTAGTCTACCACGTGGTACAGCACGTCTCTCCACACAAAGACACTTGATGACATCACTAATTGCGTTGATAAAGAAACCTCTCAGACCAACTGCCCCTAGGGTCAAAGGTCAGACCAAAGTCCTGAACTGCTGGTTGTCATTAAGATGAAACCTGAGGCCTGAGTCCGTCCGGACGACCCCCCAACACACTTTAAGGCTCCATCGACCCTATGAAAGATAGATTGAGCAACAGGCATGTTAGCATTAGCAACCATTTCTTCTAGTTTATTGATCAAGCAGCTGCCTTTCCAGAGTGTCCTGCATCTCTTTTGGTGTCACTAGATTGGTTCGTATTTCAATGCAACCTGTGAGATCCATTCTCACTCACTCCCTCACTCTTTTACTCGCACTGTTTTAAGGATCTTAGGGGCTCTCCAGGTGACTGCGTGTAGCTAAATTTGGAGTCTAAACCCTTTAGTGGATTAGAAGTTCCCTGCAGCGATTTTTAATTGAACGTCGCTTGTGTTTGTCATGGAAGGTAAAGACTTGTAATCCCTGACCAGACGTTAGCTCGCTCACACGCTGTCGCTCCATTCACCAGCACAAGCCTGTGACCGCATAAGCAGGTGGGAGGAGCCAAAGGGGGTGAGGGTGGGGGAGGAGAGTGACTCAGGAATTCCGGCGAGGGGCCCCACAACAACAGAGTCCCCCTCTTCACCTCATCAATCCCCTTCGTGCCGTAGGATGATGGTGAGAGAGCTTCCACTGACCATTTATTTATTTAAATCTGCCAGCATTCCACATTATTGTATTTGTTTAGCTGGCCATTAGAAGAATAACTGAACAGGTTTCAACGGAAATGATAGGAAATGTTTGAATGACTTTACATCCATCTTTGGAAGGATGTTTCAAACTCACTCCTACTGTGTAAAAGTGAGTTTTAGAATAAGGTTTGAGGTTTGTGCTCTTGCCCAGTTACTAATTACAGGGTCAGATTTGGACAAACTTGCGACGTCGAACCCAATCACACAAGCTGCCGGTGCCGTCAACACAATATACGTCATCAGTCGGCCTTTTAATTACTGATGCTAAATTTAGCATGTAGCTTCTCTGTGGTTGAACACCAAAAACATAGCACAAGAGACCCTTGACCAACAAACATACATTGACGCATAAATCTTGACTTGAATTCTTGGCCAATTAAGGTTTAAATTTCCGCTCTGGAAAATCCTTGCGGGTCGTATTTATGGTTTAATTTAGAATACATTGTTATGGCGATATCTACATTACCATATCAATATTCTACAGCCCCGTTTTTACTGATAGTTCTTCTCTGGTTTACTGTTAAAAATAAAGTGTATATATACACACATTTTAATTTGAATGAAATCCTACAAGATGCCGACAATGACTGAGGACAAGCGGATACAGTCAACACTTTTAAAGTTAATGTTTGGACTTCTAAAGAGTTGTTGTGGTCTGAAAATTCACGCTACCGTGTGCTGCAATTTAACCTCCACTCACTAGTTGGCAACATTCGTCATTTCCTCCGAGCCAAAGTAATAATAAAACCGAAATGGCAGTGATGAGTGGAAAAGAAAGGATACACCAGACTTCAGCAGCTTTTACAGCTGATGTTTGGACTCGTTTTGGCTTTAAAACTAATCTTTTGAGAAGCACTTTTCTACAAAAACTTTCACATTTGATTAGAGAAAGTATTTACTCATTTCTTTGTTGTGAAACACCAGATGAAATGTTTCTTTAAAAGAAACAATACATTTCTGTTCCTACAGTATCAAAATATATCATATATTCACATGTTTCGTGATACGCATTGTATCGCCAGATTCTTGCCAATACACAGCCCTGTTATATACATTTAAAGCTCCTAGTGTGCACAAAAAAAAAGACTCATCTGGCCAGATATGGACCCGGGCCGGAGTTTAACATGCATCTACTCGCGAGATAAGACGAGTTTCAATCGAGATACAACATGAAGCTGATCAAACCTGAAGTAGCTTGTTAGGAATGACGGACACAGACTCAAGAATCGGTGCTGAGAGTGTATTTGTCAGATCACTCCACACACACACACATGAGAAACCAGTGATAAAAAACGTACAAACACATGGTGAAGAAAAGCTCACGCAAAAAAAATGTACAACTTTGTGTGTCCGGACTACAAAAACACACAAAAAGGTTCATGGGTCGCGCTCCTTCTTGACCTCCTCCGACAGAATGGTGGCGATCTCCCCCTGCATGAACGCCCACGGGACGTCCGAGCCCACTAGGGGGCAGTGCTGACCACTTGGGCAGAAGACTTCACCTTTCGCCACCTGCTGTTTGATGCTTTCACGGGAACACGGGAAGCAAAACTTGTGCGATGAGATCGAAGGACACTGGACAAAGTGCGTGTCTTCCAGGCGCTCATGGCAGAGGGTGCAGTTGAGGGGTGCGCCACTCGGCGCCGCAGAGGGATCCGGGAGGTTCGGACTGGTATCCATGCTGGTGGGCGGGGCGCTGGCGAGACCCTCCCTCTGACGTCTCTGGGAGGACGGCGACGTCGGGCAGCTGCTGATCTCTCGCGGGCCGGCGAGAGCGGAGTGGACCAGGTTCGAGTCTCTGAGTGACCCGGACGAGCCCACGTTGTCAGCGGCGAGGATGAGGGCAGCTATGGGGGACTGGTCGGTCACCCCGACTGGAGGGGTAGTCCGGGGGTGTGAGGACACCAGGGAAGGGGGGGCGACAGAGAAGGGGAGACTCAGGACCTCGGAACTGGAAGGCAGCCACAGCGGGACCTCACCGCGGGTCATTTTCGCGGCGGCGCTGCCCTCGCCGTCGGGCTCCGGAGAGGTCTTCCTCTTCCTCCCGCGAGCCGCCTTCGCCCTCTCTGTGACACACGCATGTTTTAGTTCAGTTTTTGATCAAAGTACTTTGACGGCGATAACATCGTTTCATGTAGCAGCATCATAATAGAACGGTGCGAGTTGTATCCAGTATGGTAGTACTTTGTGTACGAAGGATTCTTCTCAAAGATAACTGGTCACTGTTGCTAAATAATATATTATCAAACTTAACACAAAGATAAACCAAATCCTAGAAAAGGGGTTTTAAGAAGTTAATCCTAGAAACACAGCAAATTTAAAAACGTTTGTTTTTGTTATGTCGTCAACAGGTTCTAAGGAACTTTATAAGGATATAAGATATATCAAAATAAATGACATTTGGACTATACAAATGAGGCGTCGACAGAAAGTACGTCACAAAAGTCAACATTCTTTTTTTCCCATCTACAGTTCTGAAGGTCACAGTGCGCCAGGTGTTGTACTCACCTGCCCGAGAGGGGGCGCCCTCGCTGCTCACCACCCGCTGCATGGCGGTGGGCTCCTTCTTCAGACGTCCATCGAACGCCTGCAGGACCATCAGGTCTCGAGCCGTCTTCCCCTTCCCGAGCCAGTCCTTGTCCCGGTCGGACATCTCGTCGGGCCACCTCCCGGGCTCCCCGTGAAGACTCCCGCGAGGGTAAACAACGCCGCCGTTCGCCAGGCTCGAGGGAACCACGGGGGTCCGGCGGGGGTTCGGGCTCTGACGACTCAGTTCCGGGGGTTCATCCGGTTTGGGGAAGCCATTGAGCGCGGGTAGGCCGTTAGCCTGCCGCCCCGCCTGGAGCTCCGTCCGCAGCGGCCTGTCAGCCTGCGGGTAGCGGTCTGGAGGCTGCGAGGGCCGCGAGCTCGGCTCCCCGGGCGCCTGGAGGGGCTTCCCCGGGGGCCCGGGGAGCCGGCCTCCCTGGATGCCGTGGGCTCGCTTCAGCTGCCGGGCGCTCTCGATGACCACCTCCACCCGGTCGGCGCCCTCGTAGTTGACACATCCGCGGCACACCGGCTCGCTGAAGTCCCAGATCATCGCCCAGGGCATGCGCGGCAGGTCGCACAGGCAGCACGACTGTCTGCGAGCGGGAGCCGCCGACATGTTGCGGGTCAGACGTGGAACCGAAGCCCGCCTCAGGATCCTGGAGAGCACCGAAAACCTGCAGCGACTTCTCTGCTAGTCTCACCTCGACGTCCGTCCGTCGAGCGAGCGAGCACGCGCCTAGCCTACAACTGCTCAGTGTCGGGCGTGACGTCAGCGGCGAGCACTTTTTTCTTCGACGACCTGTCACGCGCACGCGAGTTATTTTTAGCGCCGGCGAAGATCGTCGACGAGCTACAGGAGGAGTCACTCTGGAGGTCGATGAAGCACATGTTTATGAATAAAACGTTTAAACGTCCAACTAAAAGTTAAAAAAAAAGAAATACATGGGTGAATTAAAATAAAATGCTCGAAATTAATTATTAATAGATAAAAAATTAATGAATTATTCAGATTTTATCTGTTTTGAAGAATCATATATACATCACTGATCTGATCCAGCCTTGCACCCCAGCTCGGGCTCTGAGGTCTGTGGATCAGAATCTACTTATGGTTCCACGCACACGGTTTCAGGCTGTTGCTCCTAAGCTTTGGAACGATCTTCCTCTCTCTGTGTTTGATGATCTACTGACTCCTTTAAGAAACATCTGAAGATGTTTTTATTTGTTCAGGCTTTTCCTTCATTTTCTGGAACTCCTGTTGTGTTATCAGTTTTATCTTGACCTTTAAAGTATATACTTTATTGAATATTGTTTTGATTGTTTAAGCGCTTTGTGACCCTGGTCTGGAAAAGCGCTATACAAATAACAATTACTTACTTACTTACCTACATTCAGCGTTTTTTTCGTCCTACAGTTTTTTGACTTTTTGCTGCTTTAGACCAATGTACGTCCGACCTACTCAACTTGCAAACTGCCAGCGAAATATAAAAGCGGATATTAATGAAAAGAGTTATGAAATAATAAATACTAGGAATGTAACTAATTACCGATATTAATTCGGAAATCGGTTTTGCTTTAAAAGATGTGACTGCACCGATACACAAGCCGATCCAAATGTACCACAAGCCTGGTGAACTATAGTTTCTTTCACGCTACATTGAAATATTTTATGTCTTTACCTTATTTTAAATTAGGTTAAGTTTGATAGCAAATCATTTCATTTTGAATGACCTATTATTTAGTTTTCTGCATTGTTGAAATGATAATAATAATGATACCATTTTTATGATGTTTATTAATGTATTCACAACCCTTCAGAGTGCATAAGAGAAAAACAAACATGAGTCCGTTCATCAGGACAAACTGCAGTTAATATACAAAACATTGTTATGATGAAGTCAAATATCAGCTGTTGAATGCAGAGAGTGGCAATAATGAGCGAAATTGTATTATTTTGTATGTTTATCATTTTGACCTCAGTAGCAGCTCATTGTTCCCAGATCTGAGTCTACTCAGACCTCTCTCCAAATGGTTTATTTCTTTCACATCCTTTTTGAAATGTACTTGAGTATTTTGCTCTTATTTAACTCTTAAAGTGTAGACATAATATCACATTTTTAGGATTGATTTAGGATGATTAATGAGTTAAAATGTCTAATTTAAACAAGTAACTATATGGGATTACTCTTTAGGCCAGACCTGGGCAAAGTGCAGCCCAGGGGCCACATGCGGCCCTTTGACTGTATTTATGCGGCCCTCGTAATGTCAAAGTATGATCATGTATAAATGGTTCTAAAACATTAACAAATGTATTTTATATTTTTAATTCATTTACATTGCAACATAACACTTATTTTACTTTTTGTGTGTAAGTGTCAAGTATATATTAATCCCTAAAAGCATTTTTTATAAGTTAGTTGAAGAAATGTTTTGAAAAAACTCATCTATACAAGAATAAAATTGCAGCTTATTAAGCTTAATAAAAATCACGGCCTAATGACGAATGTCCTTTTTTTAATGGGATTTTTTCGTCTTTTTTTTTGCTTGACGGCCCCTAACAACATTCACATAATTTAATGTGGCCCCTTGAAGAATTATAATTGCCCACCCCTGGTTTAGGCAATTGAATCAGGTCAACTGGACTTGGTTTGTTTCTAGTCAGACTTGCTAGTCTCTCGAACATATGAAGCCACTTGGATAAGAAACGTCTTCACAGACAAAAACCAAGTCCAGTTGACCTGATTTAATTGCCTACAGATGTCTTTGACCTGAACAAAAGAGAATTTGCAGACTCATCCCATTACATCATATTGTACTAAATCTAATCAGATCCTTACCGAATCAAATCGTTTATTTTTAAAATGCATCGTTCCTGAATCCTTTCATACCCCATGTATCTAGATACGCATCGGACCGTCTTATATTGAAGAGATGCACACCTTAATAAATACCTAATTAAATGTTGAAATATAAATTAAATGTGAAAATAAACAAGTTTGAATGTTCATATACACATGCATTTTTAATAAAGTAAATAAAGTAGAAAATTATATTAACTACTTAATAAACCAGTTATTTTTTTGTACTTTCAGATGTAGTTATTCAAAATGTTAACGATTGCTTTAGTATTGAGTGAATACAAAAAGAAAAGTGATTTTATCGTTAAACAATAGTGAAATGTATAATCTCTGAAATATTCAAATGTGTTTCATTCTGTTGAAAAATGAGCAGAAAGGTATTTAAATTCCTAACATTTATTAGTTTGAAACTCTTTTACATTAGTACGCAGACAGGGCTCGCAGTCGCCCCCTGCTGGTACCCGTTCAAAGATTTATTAGACAACAGTTTTTTTAAAAGGCAACAGAATATTACACAAATATATATACAGTATTTACAAGCCGGTCATTGTCTGGTGGGCCTCACGGAGCAGCTGAGCAGCTTCCAAACATCTCCTGCGAGGCATAGGTCATGTAAAGGAAACCATCTTCATCCTGGTTGTCCTTGTAGACCTGCGCCATCGTCAGAGACATGCTTGAAAGACCACCGTTGTTGATCAGCAGGTAGAAGGCCTGGGTCGGCAGAAGAGCCATCCGGTTCCTGTGAGAGCACATTATCAAAGAAATCAAAGGAAATCCTTAGTTCAAATATTCTCAGAAATATACTTTTGTAAAAAGTCCCAGAAAAAAAACCCAGATCATTTTGGATTTAAAACAAACAGGATTTTATGATTTATATATGTTCTGCTGTTCATTAAACAGTTTGCTATTATCATTTGTACCGCTCTTGAAAAATGTTTTTTTGCGAGGACAATGTCGCCCCCATGTGGCCGCACACGTTGTTGCACATTGTGGATAAACTAAAAAATGTAAAGCATTCATCATGTTTATTTTATAATCTTAAAACAAACCTAAATGTTTTCTTCGCTAGAGCTGAAAAATCAGACACAAATGCCTTTTCAGGTCAACCAGAGACATTTGAAGGCCAGGAACTCTCTGATGTCAACTAATGTTAATCCAGATCAAGTCGTTTTGATGGTATTTTAACGGTGTATGAGACTTTTCTGCCATGGATTCGAAAACTAAAATTAATTCACTGGTTCAACATTTCTTACTCATCTGCATCAGAGAGAGAATTTAAAAAAAAGCATAAAATCTAATCTGCATGAACAGTCACACAAGGAAGATTTACAATGAATTCGAATGAATGAACCAGTTTGACACCGGATTACAGAAAACACATTGACAGGTTTCCCAGGTTCAACCAAGAAAAGTCAAGATCACTGCGTCAACTCTTCTCGACCAGGTCGAGATTTAAGAAGATTAAATTTGACTTATGACCTTGAAGACATTATAGGCAACTTTAAGAGATTTAGAATTCTCAGACTAAGAAAATCCATCAATCAGATCAACGTTAGACCGCATTATGTAAATTTTAAGACCATGAATGAGAATTCCAAGGTTTAGTTAACAATCCCAGATTAACCCACACTGAGTCAACAAACCCAGATTGACTTAACTTTCTCAGTTTAAGATATTTATTGTATAAATCAACATTTGTTGCGAAAAAAAAGGTCATCGATTTATTTGACTGATGTTAATCCTTCAGGGTACCATTTAAAAAACATTAACTTGAACAGTTTAAGTTGGTTGTTCTCCAACCAACCTCCTGACTGTGACTTTTTTTTCTTGACCTTGTAAATAAAGATTTCCCTGTTCCCGTTTGTCACAATGGTTGCTTCTTACGCAACAATTGAATAAGCCTGACAGACGTCAGACGAACTGTCACGACGTCCGGAACGTGTGACTGAGCTCAGGTCACGATTACGCAGCAGAAACTCTCAGGACTTCATCATGAGGTTCTGAACCTTCGACGGTGGCGACTCGAGGTTTCAGACCCCGAGGGATGGTTCTGGTACCTGATGATGGTGACAAACTGGGTCAATGGGAGCTCGTGGGGAACCAGAAACTTGGTTTTGTCCAGCGGAGGAAGAAACTTCTCTCGCTCGTAACGCTCGATGATCACCTGTGAAGTCACCAGAACCAGATGAATACACAATAGAGTTTCAAGACAGTACATCAACACAATATACAAACACCCTAAAATAAGAGCCACTACTTTATGCTTCACGGACTGATAATAATAATGAATTACATTCAGTGTCTAATATATTTTACTTGATCCCCCAGATACATGTGAACCATCAGTGAGACAGAAATTAAAAGTCTTAAAGTCTAAAAAGTGCACACAACAATACAAAGACAACAACAAAAACACAGAAATAGGTTAAATAAATGTTAACAGATTCACAAAGACGGTGAAGTGACCTCAAGTCACACAAAAATGGATTTTCAGAAGCTTTTTAAAAAACCCAAAAAAACCCCACTTGGAGCAACACACCGAGATCTTACAGAAGCGGGACTCACCGGGATCTTGTTCGGGAACTTGGACCGGATCCCTGCGACCTCCTGCTTTCGTGTCGCTGGAGAAACAGAACCAAAGAAAGTCAGTTGGAGACGAACTTTGCTTTTTTAGTTGTTGTTTTTTTTTATTTACCGAAACTCTTGCGCTGCTTGAAGGGTTTGTTGTTCTGCTGCTGGTTCCGATCGAAGGGAGTCATGATGAAGCTGGTGTGTGTGTGAGGAGTGTGTGTGTGTGCGTGTGTAATTAAGTATGCGGCTGTTGCGCATCAGCTGATTAGCACATGGCCGCCTGTCTACGTCATCAACAGACACGCCCCCTCAGTTCAAACCTGATGTTTTCTTTTGTCTAAATTAGTTTCAATTGTGAAACGTTTAGATGTTTGCATGAAAAAAAGCGGCACCTTTTGAATCATAAACGACTGCTCTCTCCACCACGGTGACGTCAACGACAGCGCGGTCTCATTGTTCGTGTGACCTCTGTGCTCAGAAGAAAGTTTTATTTCGAAAGTGTGGGCCGGAAGTTGTCGTCGCTCCAGAATGTTGACGCACGTTCATCCTCCGACAGCTGCCTCTTCCCGAGCGGATGCGAATGGACCGTCTTACCTAACGAACGACACGGAGTAGAACCAGGACCCGAACACGTTCCAGGGCGGCTCGGCCATGGACGAGCAGGTGGGCCCCGGTGTGCTCTTCAACGGCGGGAGCATCGCGGGTCTGCCCGGAGGAGGAGGGACCGTGAAGGCACCACAGCCTGACGTCGGCGGAGGAGAAGCGGCCAGAGCTCAGTACAGCCTTCCCAGGATCCTGCACTTTCTTCAGTACGAGTGGGCCCGGTTCGAGGTGGACAGGGCGCACTGGGAGGTGGAGCGGGCCGAGCTGCAGGTAAAGCCGCCCCGGACACGCAACTGCTCCGTCACGCGCCTCCATCGGAATGTGGCGCTGAACCGAATCTAAAATGTCCTCAAGACCAAACTTCTCGAAGGAGGCAGATATTCCTACAACTTCTTATATAGACACACTTGGCTGTAAAAATCAACTTCCCCTTTGTGTATGTGTTATTTACATACAGTTATTTTACACAATATCCCCATCTATTGTGAGGATGAGGTTCAGTGTCTCCAAGGTAACAAAAAGTTGAGTCCAGATGTTGATGGTGGAGGAAGTATCTCAGGGGCTGGTGAGGGTTCACCACCTCCAGCCACAAGGACACTGTTGTGGTGAAGAAAGAGCTGAGCTAAAATACAAAGATCTCCACTGATGGTGGATTTCGACTAGAACTCTGGACCTACATGGACCTATAACAGTACCATTGCTGAGATAATAGTTGAGCTATTGGCTATATTATTGAAAACGTTCATCAAGATAAGTGGCTCAACGAATAAGCAGAAAGCCCTAATTTAACGGGAAAAATAAAAAAGGATGAAAATAAATCTAATAAAAATGTTTTTTTGATTTCTGATACAAAAGCTTTTTCATCTCCTTTAAAAGGGGAAGTGCATACTCATAAAACCATAGAACAAAAGTCCTAAAACACTTTAAATACAGGAGACTATGAACTTGATCATCGTTGTTTTCGTTCTCCGATGAAAGAGGTTGAGTTTATCCACAGTGTTCAGGAAGGCTGAGTTGACTCTAGAGATTTTAAACTGTTTAACGGTTCTTTACCGTACTCGCATCTAGAGGTCAGAGGTCGTTAAGTACATCACATTTTAGAGCGAGACGATCGGGTGCTTCTTCTTTACTGCTTCTGTTTTCTTCTTCTTCTTCTTTATCCCCTCTATCTTATCTCTGTCTCCTTATTTTCTTCTGTCTACCTTTGTAACGTTTGCTTCGACTTCATCCACGTGACTCAATTTGAAACATTCTAAACAACTTTCTACCTCTTGTCAGAGGTCATGTTTCGGGGCTCAGCTTTTCTCCTCACCTTCTTTACCCAACACTCTGTCCTTCCCTCACTGGTGAACAAGACCTCAAGATAGTACTTCATGTGGACCCTGGCATGTCAATTGTGCTGATGGTTCTGAATGTTTCAGGTTAAGCTAAATATTGAGCATCAAAAAACACGCAAAAGCAACATTTAATATTTAGTTAAATTTCACGTGTGCTGATGACGTCTGCGACTATTATTCTTCCTGGCCATACATATCAGAGAGTCTCCCACGTCTTGTTTAAGTTGCGTTGACATATCAAGAGGGGGCGCCAGAGAGCGGCGAGGAGCACTCAGCTGACCCCTGCATGTGAGAAATGTAAAAATATCAACAGTCACGTCACTGCCTGCGAAGCTGCAGCTGCGTTTGCCTCGAGTCTGAAGCGACCCAATTATGGTCTGTGTGTTTTAGTTTCATTCAGTTGGCTGGAGACTCAGAGCTGCAGCTTCTATTATGTAACATCAAAAACAAGTTCTCATTAGACTCAATATTTGCTTGATTCATCTCCAGATTTTATGAGCAGGAAGTAAGGATTTTTAGTATATAAACATCAAGAACATACTAGTATACCAACATCAAGTACATGCTAGTTTACATACATTAAGTATACACTAACATATCAGCATCATGTACACACTAGTATACCAAAATCAAGTACACACTAGTATACCAAAATCAAGTAAACACTAGTATAAAACATCAAGTACACACTCGTATACGAAAATCAATAATTCAATTATATAATAACATCAGGTATATTCTAGTATATCAACATCAAGTACACACTATTATACCAATGTTATGTACACAGTAGTATTCCAACATAGGTACACTTTAGTATACCAACATTAAGTAAACATGGGTATGCAAATATCAATAAGGCAATAATATAATAACATCGAGTGCATGCTAGTATACAAACATCAAGTACACACTAGTATATAAATAAAAAAATCAAGTACACACTAGTATACCAACATCAAGTACACAATCATATGCAAAAAATAATAATGCAATAATATAATAACATCAGGTATATTCTAGTATACCAACATCAAGTACACACTATTATACCAACATTATGTACACAGTAGTATACCAACATAGGTACACTTTAGTATACCAACATCAAATACATCCCAGTATACCAACATTATGTATACGCTAGTATACCAACATCAAGTAAACACTAGTATACCAACATCAAGTAAACAATAGTATACCAACATCAATTACACACTAGTAAACCAACATCAAATACACGCAAGTATACTAACATCAAATACATTCCAGTATACCAACATTATGTCTACGCTACTATACCAACATCAAGTAAACACTAGTATACCGACATCAAGTACACACTAGTTCACCAACATCAAATACACACAAGTATACTAACATCAAATACATTCCAGTATACCAACATTATGTATATGCTAGGATACCAGCATCAGGTAAACACTAGTATACCAACATCAAGTACACACTAGTAAACCAACAACAAATAAATACATTAATAACATTACATTTATTACAATAGCAACGACATATTTGGTAAAATGTAGTAAAACTACTATGTAGGAGGTTCTTTAACTCTGAAGAGGGATTTGGTTCAAGAGGTTTAACCTTACAAAGCCTCCTGGGAAAGTGGGAACGTCTGACCTGCTGCTCTCTGATCTGTTCTGGGTCAAGGTGGTCTGAGCAGGCGGAGAAGAACCTGAAGTGAACCTGTTGACCTGATGTCTTAAGTGTGGGGGCGTGTCCTCTGTGCAGGCTCAGGTGGCCTTTCTGCAGGGAGAGCGTCGCGGCCAAGAGAACCTCAAGAAAGACCTGGTGAGGCGGATCAAGATGCTGGAGTACGTCCTGAAGCAGGAAAGGTATCTGGCACAACACGACCCTGAGGGGATCTGTGGTCGTAATGTTTCGGCTCACTGTCCTCCAGAGCCAAACACCACAAGCTGAAGTACGGGACGGAGCTGAACCAGGGGGACATGGTCCCGCCCGCCTACGACTCTGGTCAGTATCTTCAAGGACCAAGAACTACGAAAGCGGCGGCTTATCCCAGGCCCCGCCCACAACGGGAGGGGCTTCCGTGTGACATCATCACAAGTTACCAAGTGTGTTTGTGTGTCAGACGAGGGAGGAGACGTCGACAATCCAAGTCCTCCGACGAGCTGCCACCAACTGACCTGGAGGCAGGGACGACAACTCTTGAGACAGTGAGCGTGCACGCACACACACACACACACACACACACACACACACACACACACACACACACACACACACACACACACACACACACACACACACATGCACACATGCACACCCACACAGATGAGGAGAATTGTGTGCATGTATTTGTGTAAAGCAGTTTGTTTGAATTGAAATTATTTGACTAGGTTGTGTTTTTGTACAGCTGTGTTTTTGTGTACTTAGTTGTCGCTTGTTCAATGAGTTGTAAGTATTTAAATGTATATGTTTTTCTCGGATTGTGTTTGCTTGTTGTGATTCTTGTGTTTTTTTTTGATACGTGTATTAATATCAAAAATATTAAACTTGTATCTGTTAGCGAAATAAATATCTTGCAGATGAGTTGCACTTTTTTACAGTGTATCTGTTGTTGCTCGTGCCAGTTGTTTCCTGTGTGTGTGTGTGTGTGTGTGTGTTTGTGTGTGTCAGGGAGCCTTTAGTGTAGATGACAGTGGCGCTGTGTGATTGCCGTCTCAACATTGAAAGGAGGATTGTGCGAATGCTGCTGCGACAAGAGCGGCTGGTACTGCCGGGCAGAGGACGTTTGTATTTTGTGAGGTTTGAGCTGAATGGTTCACGCATGACCTTTTGACCTCTGCAGGTACCTGCAGGAAGTGGGCTATGCGGACGCGATCCTGGATGTGAAGTCACAGCGCGTCAGAGCGTTGTTGGGGCTGACGGAGAGTGACCGTGGAACCGACCCGATGGTCAACGGCACCGAGGCTGAGGGGGGCGTGGCCAGGTGAGACGGAAACACCCGCGGTTTTGTTCAGGTGTGACGGGCGTGTCGTGCCTGCAGCCGCCTGGACGTGTGCGACTCCGCCGCGGTGCTGGAGGCGTTCAAGTTCATCGAGAACGCTGCTGCCGATCTCAGTGATGAAGACGAGGAGGAGGAGGAAGCACGGATGAAGACACAGCTGGACCTGACTGCTGTGAGAGACACATGGACCACTAACTAAAGACACGCAAAAAAGCTTAAACCCACACTCAATTCTAATTAATAATTCAAGCAAGCAACAACACACACACAAAGTAACTCATACACATATGAGAACAAATACTAGAAATATGTATCTGTGGATTTGTATTTGAACTTGTAGGTAAACATATTTTGACGATGGATAATAAAGCAAAGACGCTAACAAGCAAAGGTACACAAACAAGGCAAATACACACCACTGTAAACATGAATCACACAAAACACACATGCTAACACATTTTCACATACTGTAAAACTTAAAAACATACAAGTGCAGGCACACACACTGTCACACATACACACATTTATGGACACACTGTGTGCTTCAGATGGCCGGACAGTCGTCCAGTTCATCCTCAGACCTCAGCGATGACCCCGACGCTGAGGAGGCGCTCAAGAGGTTCCACTTCCTGTCCAGTCCAGAACTGGACGGCAGGTCCGAGTCGGGCCCTGCAGGCTGGGGTGAGTCCCGATATGTTTGCAAGCTCTTCCTGTTACCTAGCAACCACATGGTCCTGCCGAAGACAATGAGTGTTCTCCTACACACACACACAGTTATGAAACATTTGTGTACCCACGCTGCCTCCTTGACTCACTGCAGCTGTTCCGTGGATGTGGACGTCCATTAGTGATGATGTCATCATTATGTGACGTCATGACAGAGGATACAGAAGAAACGACAAAAGATCTTAAAACGTAGCCAGTAGCCGTCTAATCAATTCTCCTAATGGATCTCAGAGAAGTCGGAGGATCCGGTCGGCGAGTCCTGGGACGTGGACCAGGGTCTCATTGCGCAGCTGAAGGAGCAGTACAGGAAGGAGCGGAGGAGCAAGAAGGGCCTCAAGAGTGAGTGCCTGTCATCCTCTCATCTCTGGAGATATCTTCATCATCTCCTCCTCAGGACCAAACCGCTCCAGGTTGCAGGACATGCTGTCCAACCTCCGGGAAGTGGAGGACCTTCCCTCCCTGCAGCCCCCTTTCGCACCCCCCACTCGGCCCGGCCTGCCCAGACTCGGTGATCCAGAGGTGGGGCGTCCAGACGACGGTGAGTCCTCATCCTACATATTCCTCTGTGATCATGTGATCAATGCCCAGTCGCCTTAGAAACCATGACCTTCCTGCCTTCATCTGGGAAGACGTTCTCTCTGGGCGGCGCCGAGGAGGCGCTCGACGACGAGCTGGGCCTGGGAGAACTGGCCGGACTGACCGTCGCCAACGAGGCCGAGGTGACTCCATACGACGTGAGTGACGCACACGTGTACACACAGACGCACGCCGTGGTAACCTGGTTCTGACAGCAGGTCGCCAACAACACGGACGCGTTGAGGAAAACCTGGAACCCCAAGTTCACCCTGAGGAGCCACTTCGACTCAGTGCGCAGCCTAGCCTTCCACCCGCTGGAGCCGGTCCTGGTCACGGCCTCCGAGGACCAGACCCTAAAGCTGTGGAATCTGCAGAAGACCACGCCGGCAAAGAAGTCTGTTGTCATGACAACACATGTGACTGTGCCGCTGAGAGGTGTTGTGACGTGTGTGTGTCTGTCCAGGTGTGCAGCGTTAGACGTGGAACCAATCTACACCTTCAGAGGTCACAGGTCAGATTCCAATGTTTTCACTTTTGTATGTCAGCAGGGCCGGGTCTAGGCAGGGGCAAGAGGGGGCCTGGCCCCCTCATACATGCCTGTCTAGACCCGGCCCTGTATGTCAGTGTGTATGGAGGTGCCATCAAAATATCGAATGGTTGAAGTTAACATTTAAATATTTTGAATTTTAATTAAAATAATAACATTTTGGTTGTGTGTGTAGTGGGGCTGTTTTGTGTGTCACCATGAGCTCCAGCGGGGATCAGTGCTTCAGTGGTGGTGTGGACGGAACCATCCAGAGCTGGAACACTCCGGACCACAACGTGGACCCGTACGACTCATATGGTACGACGACAATGTTTTTTACGCCCCCTGGAGGTCGTAGTGACATCTGCCCTCTGTTGAAACAGAGTCCTCGGTCGTGCGAGGGGTGCTCTGTGGCCACACCGACTCGGTGTGGGGCGTGGTCTACTGCTCTGCTCACCAGCGCCTCCTGTCCTGCTCGGCGGACGGAACCGTCCGGCTCTGGAACGCCTCGAACGTCTCTCCGTGTCTCGCTGTCTTCAACGGGCGAGGAGGTGAGGCTCTTTAGACCCTTGGTCTGTAAGTTCACCCTTGAGTCTTGACTCACAATCTTTACTTTTGAGTAGACACCAAACAAAGTCGGTGTTTGTTATGGCGTGACAGTCGTGTCATTAAATCACTCCAAAGAACAGGAGAAGCTGATGACTCACAAGGAACAGGAAGTTAATCAGAAACAAAGCGTTGAAGAATATTAGAAATTTGGAGTTGTATTTCAATGGTGTGTGAGATCTTTATGGTGTAAGAGTTAAAAAACTTGATTCAATACGCATTACATAATAATTATAATTATTATTATTCATTTTTACATTGTTATTGACTTATTACATTATTATTACTAATATTAATCATTATACATACATTATACTTGACTCATTCATTTATAATAATTATTATTACTATTCATTATTACATTGTTATTTACTTATTACATTATAATTACTAATATTAATCATTATGCATACATTATACTTCACTCATTAATTTATAATAATAATTTTGAATATTCATTATTACATTGATATTGACTTATTACATTTTAATTACTTTATAATATTAATCATTATACATAGATTATACTTCACTCATTATAATAATAATTTTGAAAATTCATTATTACGTTATAATTGAAATTGTATAATTGAAATTATTTATTATAAAATTACAATTGTTTAATTATAGTTGAATCATTACCTCAAGTGATTCACTGAGAAGACCCATTTCATTTCTAGAAGGTAGACGTGTCAACTCACTGTGTGTCTGGAGATATGATACACATCACGTTACAGCGATTATATACATACATACAAGAGTTATTGTGAAGAACAAATATATATTAGTAGTATTGTCAAGTACTTGACTCTGGTGTTGCATAATTTACAGACCACATGACTCTTGACGAGGTCATAACTGCTGTCATTTGTTAGAAAACTAAAAATATGTGCAATAATATGGTTTTAAAATCTGCTTGAGTCGGCTGTATCCTCTCGTCCTCAGTCATCGAAGGGATCTCATAGGATTTTATTTCTCCTTTAGCTGCGCAGAATGTGATAACTGCTGCCATCTAGGGGCCGGAAGCTTAACTGCAACACAAAACAAAGACCGTAAATATGATATATGTTTATATATATATTTATTGTATTATATTATAGAACATAAACGGACTATGAAAAACATACAAGATAAAACATGATATCGATACACTGCTGACATTTTCTTACACCACTAGTTTCCGTCCGCCTGTTTCAGAACTGGGCGTCCCGACCTCCGTGGATGTTTCGAGGAGCGACCCGGCCCACATGGTGGCTTCCTTCTCCACCGGACACATCGGCTTGTTCAACATGGAGACGCAGCAGCTGATCCTGACCATGGAGTCAGCCGGTCCTCCAGGTAACACGTGAAGCGGTTGTTTCCTCAGACAGTTGAAGACCCTCTCTTCTTACAGACGCGCCGACCAAGATCAACAAAGTGCTGAGTCATCCAACGCTGCCCATCAGCATCACGGCCCAGGAAGACCGACACATCCAGTTCTTCGACAACAACACGGGTGAGCTCTCCCAGCCGCCGCTGCGTTTCAGGTTCGACTTACAATCGAGTGTCTGCAGGTAAACTCGTCCACTCCATGGTCGCTCACCTGGACTCGGTCACGAGTCTGGCTGTGGATCCAAACGGACTTTACCTGATGTCTGGAAGTGAGTTTTCCTGCTTCTCTTTCATGGTCAGCTGGCGAGGTCACTGACACTCACTTCCTCTCCAGGCCACGACTGCTCCATCCGCCTGTGGAACATGGAGAACAAGACCTGCATCCAGGAGTTCACCGCGCATCGCAAGAAGTCCGACGAGTCCATCCACGACGTGGCGTTCCACCCCACTAAATGCTACATCGGCAGCGCAGGCGCCGACGCCCTCGCCAAGGTCTTTGTATAACTAGTTATTGAGCGACATGGAGAGCAGCTAAGCCCCGCCTCCTTCTGCTGCCGCTGGACCCCCTCGAACAAGATGGCAGAAGTGACAGGTGACGTTATTGTGCCTTTTTTCCCTCCAGAACTCATGGACGTCTCTTGGACAGAAGCCGTTTCTCTGCTGATGACTAAACACTGACACGTGTGTTTCACATGATGACTGTCATTCAGCATAAATTATATTTGATTACTGACTCTTTAGATTTATTTTGATTGACACCACAGGAGTGACCTCGATACTTGACACTGGCAGTACTGACGCCCCTCAATACGTTTAGTTTCCACTTTGATTGTTCGCTGCAATGACTGACACCGCATAAATTATATTTGATTACTGACTCTTTAGATTTATTTTGATTGACACCACAGGAGTGACCTCGATACTTGACACTGGCAGTACTGACGCCCCTCAATACGTTTAGTTTCCACTTTGATTGTTCGCTGCAATGACTGACACCGCACAGTAACTGACACATTCTTGATGCACTTGAAAGCACACACAGCAGCTTCCACTCGTTCAGTCGCACACTCACCAATATGTGTTACGGACGGACGAGGTTGCGAATTTTAACAAAAAACTAAATAAGCACAGCAGCGAACTCTTCATGTTTCAACTCAAGTCTCATCGACTGATTTCTCCGGACTCGGAAACGCACGAGTCCGGCTCTATTCATGTCGCGGGTCATTTGCGGTCACAGACAAACTAACTTAGTTTAAATATAGATACCGACTCTATTTTTATACAAAACACTGGCACTTATAGTTTATGTACAGCAACTGACACTCGTGACAATGGTGATATACCGACACACGTACAGGAAGCACAGCAACTAGACTTTCAAAGTTGAAAGTTTAAAAAAAAAATACTGACTCTTTGAGTTAGAGAAAACAACTTAAACTAGTGGTGATTTACAGTATCTATATAGTATACAACAATATATGTGTAATCACCCATCAACACGGACATACTCACTATACGACTAGAGTCGATAGCCATTAATGCTAATGCTAATTAGCTTATTTTGCTGTAAGACTAAAACGTGCTTTTTTGTGTAGAGAATAAGCTTATTTATTTGTTTGGTGGACACTTTAATGTTTTTCCTGGATTAGTTCAAGATTTGATATGGTATAAATATAGCAGCGTTGTTTGTGTGCGCGAGTGGTTGGATGTGTTGTAGTTTAACAGATAACATTTTTTAAAGCTCATGTACAAAAACACATCTAATAATGTTGTATATAGTGTCAATGTTAATCACTCTGACAACATTGGACTTGTGTCAGTTAATTATCGCCACCAAGTGTTTTATAATTATGTTTCAAAATGTGATGTTTAATATTTATATTTTTATATTTTTCCTTATTTAATTCAGATGTATCATTGTTTACATGCAGATCGAGAGTTCTTTATCAGCGAATGAAAGGTTTAAAGTTTTGGATTTGGAAAGATCTTAAATATTTTACTTTTTTGTTGATGTTTTGGCTGAAATGTCTGATTTATTGGATATAACAATAAAAATGTTCAATTAAGATGTGTGTTGTTTTGATTGGAAAACATTGTTTTGTGTTTTGAACTAAAATTGAAACCTGGGTATTCTACACAGTATAGTTGAATCGCGAGCCTCTTTCCTAAAACTGAGGAAAATCTCTAAACTCAGGAAGATGGTGTCACAACATGATCTGAAGCTTTTAATCCATATGTCTGCGTATTTTATTTTTAACCATTGTAACAAATTATTTTACAAATTATATTATAAAACTCTAAGAACTCACATTTCTGGGATTCCTAAAACTTTTCACTGGCTGCCAGTTTCTTTCAGGATCAACTTTAAAATTCTTGTTCTTACTTTCAGAGCTATTCATGTTCAGACCTTCCATCAGTGACCTGTTCAAGACTTGTACCACAGCTCGGGAGTCTGTGGATCGGAATCTGATGACGGTTCCTGAGGAGAGAAATCCTTCCAAGCTTTTGATCCTAAGCTTTGGAACGATCTCCCTCTCCCTCTGTGTTTGATAGATTCTGACTCCTTCAGGAAGCATCTTAAGACGGAATTATTTGTTACTTTAAATTTAATTTTTTAAGTTCTAATGTTGGTCCTTTGTTTATTGCGTAATGTTCATTTGAACTTGCAAACTCAACGTTGCCTATGACGTCATCCGCCTCTGCAATCCTCTGAGTAACAGTGACATGAACAGTAGTAGATGTGTTGATGAAGCTTCAGGAAACAGTGTCATGTTGTTTAGAGGTAGGTGAGGTCAGTAGGTGGATTTTGATTCGTGTTTTTTCTTCATCCAGAATGTTGTATTATTTGTTTTAGCTGTGTTTTATTTAATATTTGACTATACGATAAAATATTAAATTCATCGAATGTGGCCCTGGAAAAACACTGGACCCCCGTGTTTTAGAGCATCTCCGTTTAATTCTGTCTTCCTCCTATAGATGGCGGTGCAGAGTTCTGACTTCCTGTCTGACGAATAAGAAATCTACGCAACTGTAAACAAAGAGTTTCACTAGATCTGAAAAAAAAGTGGACACCAAACTAGGATTTAACGAGTGGATGCGCAGAAATACTGCCGGTGACATTAGAAGTATGTGGGAATGTTGTTCTTTAAACCGAGAGGATGTTGTAGCCCTTTTGAATGCGTTAGCTTAGCCAATCCTAGTGGCTGTTTTTTTTTTTTAGATAAACAAACAAAAATGTCGTCTAAGTATTGTGGTAAAACGTCAATGTATGCGAGTTGTTTTAATGACGCAGTGACATCCGTCTGTTGTTTTGTAACTTCACTCTGTTGGACTTGTTGATGGAAGCTAGCGCTGCTAATGTTTGCATGCTAGCGGTTTGTTTCACCTTAAGGTTGATCCATCTCGTGACACAACAAGGATCAGATTTGTATTTTAAACCGAAATAAGTTCGTAAAAATTGCAGTCGCTGAGTGTGCTAACGTTCACATTTCCACAGTGCAGTAGTGATGGAACTATTTTGTAAGTCTTTTCCTGCCACCTGGCACCAGGGTGTGTGTTGTGTCAGTGACCCAGAGGAGGTTTGGCATCTTCTAGGTTGACATGTTCTTCTGCCATGTGAAGTTTTGGGAGAGAATAGGTCTACTTGGGTCTCGATGACCATATTCCATATAATTGTTCCCAGTTGGTGCCTGTGGATCCTGGTCGCCGTCAAACCTCGGTCAGCAGCTGCCTGTCACCAGGGTGGGCTATGTGCTGGTCAGCTGCTTGACCAGAAGATAATGGCTGCTGAGCTGTTCCCCACCACGAAGCTGGACACGCCCACTTCAGTGAGCAGCACCTCCATTCAACAGTACCAGCATCAGAACCAGACCAACAACAACCACACCAGCACTGTGCAGAGGGGCTGCAACTGGCAGGGCCTGTACCCCACCATCCGAGAGAGGTTTGGTCAGCATGTCAAGCCGCGGTGCAATCATGACAGCTTCCTGTTTGTGTATGTTACAGGAATTCAGTCATGTTTAACAATGAGATGATGGCGGATGTTCACTTCGTGGTTGGACCACCGGGTGGGACACAGCGAGTCCCAGGTCACAAGGTACCAGCGGGACATATTCTTGATGGTGTTACCTGCTAACTGTGGTCTCTTCGTTTTTACAGTACGTTCTCGCCGTCGGCAGCTCTGTGTTCCACGCCATGTTCTATGGAGAACTGGCCGAGGATCAGGACGAGATCAGAATACCTGACGTGGAGCCGCCATCGTTCCTCGCCATGTTCAAGTGAGTGATGACTTATTCTTATCGTCTTTCAACGTCTGGCTCAATATGGTGCTTGGTTCTGCAGATACATCTACTGCGACGAGATCGACCTGTGTGCCGACACGGTGCTTGCCACGCTTTACGCTGCCAAGAAATACATTGTACCTCATTTGGCACGTGCGTGTGTCAACTTCCTGGAGACGAGTCTGAGCGCCAAAAACGCCTGCGTGCTGCTGTCCCAGAGCTGCCTGTTCGAGGAGCCGGACCTGACTCAGCGCTGCTGGGAGGTGATTGACGCGCAGGCTGAGCTGGCGCTGCGGTCCGAAGGCTTGTGCGACATCGATGCTCAGACACTCGACAGCATTTTACGTCGTGAGACTCTTAATGCCAAAGAGATGGTCGTGTTTGAGGCAGCGCTCAGCTGGGCCGAGGCCGAGTGCCAACGGCAGGACCTGGTGCCATCCATTGAAAACAAGCGGCTGGTTCTTGGAAAGTCCATTTACTTGATCCGAATACCGACCATGGCCCTGGAGGACTTTGCTGATGGAGCAGCACAGTCTGGTGTTCTGACTCTTAACGAAACCAACGACATCTTCTTGTGGTACACTGCCGCAAACAAGCCTGAACTTTTGTTCTGCACTAAACCTCGCAAAGGTCTCTCGCCACAACGCTGCCACCGCTTTCAGTCCTGCGCCTACCGAAGCAACCAGTGGCGTTACCGTGGCCGCTGCGACAGTATACAGTTTGCTGTGGATAAGCGAATTTTCATCGCCGGTTTCGGCTTGTATGGGTCCAGCTGCGGCTCGGCTGAGTACAGCGCAAAGATCGAGCTAAAGCGCCAGGGTGTACCCATGGCCCACCGCCTTATCAAGTACTTCTCTGACGGCTCCAGCAGTACCTTCTCCGTCTCCTTTGATTACCCGGTGCAGATTGAGCCCGACACCTTCTACACGGCCAGCGTGGTTCTGGACGGAAACGAGCTCAGCTACTTTGGTCAAGAGGGGATGACGGAGGTGCAGTGTGGTAAAGTGACCTTCCAGTTTCAGTGTTCGTCCGACAGCACCAATGGTACAGGAGTCCAGGGAGGGCAGATACCTGAGCTTATCTTCTATGCCTAACCTCCTGCAGACTGGTTCTGGTCCAAGCTCATTTGGATTTGTACTCTCATAACTGTGGATGTGAATTGTGTGTGTGTGTGTGTGGTTGAACTATTATAATAGATTTACCCATGAAGCCACTAAAGAAAGAACTTCCTACAGATATCTGAGCATGAATTGAGCAGGAAGGTCAAATCAGTAAAGTACAATCTTTTATATGTTGTTCATCAAAGAACATTTATACCTTTTAACCTTGTAGATCTTTACTCTAAATATTATTTTCTATTTAATGAGAATACATTCTAACTGAAGTGATTGTGAACTTGCAGCCAACAAATTGACATTAATTCACTGTACATAATAGAATATTGAATCTTAAGAAAGGACACATTTATTTTAACAGATAATGACTTCACTACTTGTGTGTGAATTTGTGTGTCCTGTGAATGTCTGGAAGTTGTGGCCTTACCTGTGTCGTCCTGGCGATGCTGAAAATAAATTGGTTCATCTCTGTAAAAATGTTTTTATATTTCTGATTAAACTCTTGAACACTAAGTTTAAATATGTATGTGATGTTATTCATTCGATCTAACTGCTGTACAAATAAGGCTTACTTACTTATTTTCTAAGGATCACGAAATAGAGCGGCTGATATAAATATTGACAATACCTATTTGGAAAAGGAACATTCCTTAAAAAAAAAAACTTTCAATGTGCAACTTATGTCAACTTTTCTTGTTGTTGAAGTCTTCCTCTCACACAGTTAGTCCCTCATCATGACCATGTTTTGAAGTTAGTACTTTAAAAGTTCTCCCCCGTCTGAGATCTGGGCGGACGAGAGGTTACGAGAGAGCAGTTTACCAGCTGTAATCATGACCTGCTTTGTTTGTACAATAAGTCCCTACGAGGTGCAAACTTCCGGGATTGATGACAAACCTTGATGCTTTACTAATTGCAGCAGAGTGGTTGTGGTTGGACGGACTTTATTAATCCCTCCAGAGGTCTCTTTCGGGAAAATGGTTTCCAGCATAGAGCAACACAGAGCAAGAACAAAGTGCAATAAAAGAACAATAACACAAATGACAGAAATATAAGTATAAAGAACATAGATCAAAGAAAAATAACACAAAGATCAACATAGAATATCATTATATTTTCACTCCACTCCTGCCTCCAAACTCAGAATTGTACAATCTAATTGCACGAGGAATGAATGAGTCCCTGAGTCTATTAGTGTTGCATCATGGGAGGAGAATTCATGCTGCATCTGCTTCTCTGCTCACTGATGACAGCGTTCAGAGGATGACTGTCATCATCCATGATGGACAGTAGTTTGTCCAGTTATCTCCTCTCAGCAACTGTCACCAGCTTCAACCACAGAGCCAGCCCTCCTGTCCGACCTGTTGACACTCCTCTTGGACACATTCCCACCCCAACACAACACAGCATAAAACACTGGCCACCATAGACTGGTAGAACAAGCAGAGGAGTTTCCTGCAGATGTTAAAAATGATCTGAGCCTCCTCAGAAAGTACAGTCTACTCTGAACTTTCTTATATACTGTACATGGTCTGTGTTGCAGGACCAGTCCAGTATACTGCCCAGCCACACAAAGAGGTACTTATAGTTGTCAACTATCTCGAACTCGTCACTTGACGTGGATTTGTCCTGGACCTCCCAAAGTCCATGACCAGCTCCTTGGACTCCTTGCTCCAGCTATGGTAAACGAGATCTCCGTTGAGATTGGCAGGGCTTAAGCGTATTTTCTAATGTAAATATTTCAATGAAAAGTGAGTTTTGTAAGGAGATCCTAGGTCCAAGATCTAGATATGACACACTAAAATCAACACATTAGTTGAACTTTACGCTTGTCTGGTTAACGTCACATGACCATCCCAAGACGTTTTTTTAAATGAATAAACTTATAAAATTATTTTTAATCAATTATATATACAAATGTTTTATTGTGTCAAAAAGCCATTGGCTTTAACTTTTTTGTGGAAAATTATTCATGAAACTTTAGACGTTCAGGTTCAGTCCACTTCCGGGAAGGACGTGACGTCATACCAAAACACAGGCGATCCACCTGATCCACTCGAACTCGACATGCACAGACTCCCAGTCATCTCCGGACCACTGAGCCCACCTGGCGCCGCAGAGAAATGCGACTTAAGGTGGGCGCAGTCCAGGGCCTCGTCCCGGGTGGAGCCCGGGTCAGTGTCCGCAGCTGGACTTAGCCGCGTGAACTGCGGGTCAAAGTCCGGAGTTGGTTCACGGGCGACCGGAGGTCCGGACGACGTGGTGGTGGTCCACGGACGGAGGACCGCCATCGGGAAGGCAAAGAGAGGCTCGTTCAAGGTACCTCTAGTTGATAAAGCGCTGTCCTCAGTGAGAGTGTTATTTTTCCTTGATCCATGTTCTTTTTCTTGTTCTTTATCTTTAGATTGTATTTTCTTCTCTTTATTTCCCTTTGTTCTTGTTCTTTTTTGATTTATTTTTTATGAAAAAATACTGTATTTTCTGTGGCTATTGGAAAAAACAAAACAATTTCAATCAATCAATAAAGTTTTACCTTACCTTACCTTAGATTGTGAGGATGGTCTACTTTGATGTAACTATAGTACGAACTTAAATCTGTAAAATGACGTCATGTTCCAGGACACGACACCGGACGAGCTGTTGAGCGCGGTCATGAGCGCCGTGCTCGCGGACGTGGGGCTTCCGCCCGGTCGTGTGGGGGACGTCTGCGTTGGTGAGAGCAGCACCGGGTCCACACCTTAGCGTCACCCCCCCCCCCCACTAACGCTGTCACTGTGCAGGTAACGTGCTGCAGCCTGGCGCAGGCGCACTGGTGGCCCGGGTGGCTCAGTTTTTCAGGTGAGTCACATGACCAGACTCACACATGTACTACACACTCAAATCTTAATCCAATATTTTATGACAGTGGTTTTCCAGAGACTGTTCCGGTCTACACCGTGAACAGACAGTGTTCATCTGGACTCCAGGCTCTGTTCAACATTGCAGGTAAATACAAACACACACATTAATTTGTTGGTTAACAATGTTGCGTGTGCGAACAGGATCCATCAGGAGTGGGTCCATAGATCTGGGTCTGGCCTGCGGGTGAGCGGGTCTTTTAGAACTACAGGTGCCGTGTTCAGGGTTCATGTGACTATGTGGGTTCAGGGTGGAGAGCATGTCACATCGGTCTGTGGGGAAACCAGGAGACCTGAGCTCCAGGATTCTGGACAACGACAACGCCCGAGCCTGCCTGATCCCCATGGGGTGAGACTGTTGAGATTAAACAGTTTCCATTTGTGAGATCGATCTGAACATCAGCACGTGTCTGTTTTCCCGCAGAATCACCTCCGAGAACGTGGCAGAAAGATTTGGAGTCTCCCGTGAGAAGCAGGACATCTTCGCTGCTTCATCCCAACACAAGTAGTTTGTCGTCTGACACTGATGATGTCATCACCCAATCACGTGACCCGCGGTCCTCCACAGAGCGGCGCGAGCTCAGGCCTCCGGCCTGTTTGACCAGGAGATCGTTCCGATGGTCACCACGGTTGTGGACGACGAGGGAAACCAGCGAACACTGACGGTCAGCAAGGATGACGGGATCCGAGCCGGAACCACGTTGGGAGGTTTGAGCAAACTGAAGCCGGCATTCAAACCTGACGGTACCACCACGGCAGGTGGGTCTTCAGTTATTCTTCTTGAGGTGGTAGGGGATTAAACTTTGTTTTTTCGACTTAATATTCTGACCAAACCCTTCAATTCAGGAAACTCCAGTCAGGTGAGCGATGGAGCAGCAGCGGTGCTGGTCGGCCGGCGGGCGGCCGTCGAGGCTCTGGGTCTGCCGGTTCTGGGTGTGCTGAGGGCCAGCGCCGTGGTTGGGGTTCCTCCGGACGTGATGGGAATCGGTCCTGCATATGCCATCCCAGCGGCCCTGGAGCAGGCAGGTGGGTGTGTCGTCATGGTGATGTGTCGTCATGGTGATGTGTCACCGCGACTCAACTTGTTGTGTCTCCAGGACTCACTGTAGATGATGTTGACGTGTTCGAGATCAATGAGGCCTTCGCCAGTCAGGTGACCATCTCACCCTCATGTGTCGGATCGGTGTGACCTGTGAGTGACTCTTTGGTTGTGTGTTCAGGCGGTGTACTGTGTGGAGAAACTGGGTATCCCGGTTGAAAAGGTGAACCCGAACGGTGGTGCCATCGCCCTGGGTCACCCTCTAGGCTGCACCGGCACGCGGCAGACCGTGACGCTGCTGCACGAGCTTCGACGTAGAGGCCGCAGGTAACATTTCCTGCTGACCGCTCCTCTTGTAACAGCTGTTGAGTGTCGTGTCGCCTTCAGGGCCTTCGGAGTCGTGTCTATGTGCATCGGGACCGGGATGGGAGCGGCTGCTGTTTTCGAGTATCCAGGACCAGAAGTTCCCCGATCCAAATACTGAGAAGAGACCCATGACCACGATCTTCTTATTAAAATCACATTTAATTTTTTTAAACTTGTTTGCATTTTGCTTAATGAGCTGTAAATCTATCAGCTTCTTTCTGAAGTAAACTAATACACCTTTTTTTATATAAATATTTTCCTTTAAAAAATAGCTTTAATCAATCTTAAGTTCTTCAAATGCGTCTATTTTTGCCTTTGAATCAACTACTAACAGAGATAAAGCAAAATAAACAAATATCGAGTTGTTGTTTTTTTCAATTTTGTATTTCTAAACAAACTACAACAAATGTTTGTTATTAAGTTGATCATTCTGATGCTCTTTCGATATGTTGCTGAGACAATTCCATCATCTTCTAAACATCCAGCTGTTGCACCTGTGAGGGCCCCAGGGACAAAGTTCTATATCGAATCCTAAGACGTGCTCTCAAGTCAGCTTTGGTCTTTTGCGATCTTGAAATTGCTGCGTTTTGCTCTTGATGGACTTGATAAGCAGCGACAGGTTGGTGTCAGTCTTTTTTGTCTTTTCTCCGCCGTCGAGGCTGCGCTTCTCCGCTGCCGCACTGATGCCGTCATCCTGCTCCATATCCTTGCGCCGCCTGTGCTTCTCTTTGATGATGCTCTGCGTCCCTTGAGTCTTCTTGTAGTTCGGGTGCGACGGGTCCAGGTTGTAGAGGTGAGACGTAAACATGGCCTGGAAACGAGGGTCCGACACGTCCACCTGCAACACAACAAGACTTAAGAGCTGGTCGTGTGTGTGTGTGTGTGTGTGTGGGTGGCACAAGCACACTTGTTATCCACTGACCTGGAAGTTGTCGTCTCCTTCAATTTCCTTCTTCTTCTTCTGAAGCTTCTTCTTCTTGTTCTTGCTCAGATTCTGCTGCTCCACAATCTTATCGTAATTGAAGTGTTTGCGTTTGTCGTCATCATCCATCATCAGGAGACTCATCTCAGCCTAGACAAACCCACAGCTACTATTAATGGATTCAGTCCAACAACCATCCCATCAATCCATCCCGTACCTTCTGCCTTTCCTGCTCCTCTTGCTCCTCCACAGTCTTCTCCTCATCCCCGCTCTTTGTTTTTTTTGGCTTCTTTTCTACAGACACATCAGTTTTAACTAGCGTAGCATATTTATATTAGTATCAAATAATATGATTGACAGTTCCGACTACCTGTGGAGGCGAGTTCCTCTGCGAAGAAAGGATCGCTGAGGTCGACATCTGCCGGGATTTCATCGTCGCTGAACTCGTCCTGAACACAACAACCGTTCACTTTCAGCCTGACCCAGCAGGGGGCGAACTCACCTTAGCGTGCGTCTTCTTCTCCTTTTTCTTCTCCTTCTTTTTTCGCAGGAAGTCCTCCCAGGGTGTGAGCTCCTCCTTCTGCCCCAACTTCTTCTTCACCAGCTGCTCTGTCGTATCCTTCAGTCCTGCAGACGTCTCACAGGTTAGCATTGGTCACATGACAATGTTTGGTTGTAGCATAACGTGACATGCTGTCATGAGTCTGTTTGAGTAAAGCGAAAATAAAACTTCTTGCGGTTGATATCTGGGTTTTGTGTCACAAGAAATGTACCTGGCACCCATGTGATCTCCATGTCCATGTCCTCGTGTTGCTTCTTCTCCTTCTCCTGGATGCCCTTGAGCAGCTCTCTATACTTACTGATCTGATCCTTGTTCTTCCCTCTGCTCTTTGTTTTACCTGAACGACAATGTGGTCAACCGTAAAGATCTGCCACTGTATATAAGTGTGTTTCTGCGTCTCACCCTCGTCTACCGTCTCATCCTTCTTCTTCCCCACATCCTCCTCCTCTTCCTCACTTGACGAGGAGGCCAGATATGCTTTGAAGTCCATGTCCAGTAACTCGGACTGGTTGAAATTCTTGCTGAGAGCCGTGACGCGTTCATGGTCCGTTTCGTCCCACGTCATTTGAACCTGATGGAAGGATTCGGTTAACCTCTGTGATTACTGGTGTATCTACTCCAGGTACCTTGGAGGAGGACCCAGCTGAGGAGGTGAAGAGTTTTGGCGTGTAAGTCGTCAAGTTGACGTCGGAGGCTTCGTCTCTTGGTTGCTCGTCAAACTTCACGTCGTCGCCGATAAACCTGCTCATGAAACAATGACGTCAACAAAGCTTGTTAAGTCGAGTGTGCACAGGTGAGTTCGGTACCGCAGGTCCAGGACGGAGCAGCTGCTCTCGTACTCTAAGCCATCACACTCCTGGTAGATCTTCGCTGCAGTGTTCGCCGAGTCACACTCCACCACGGCGTAGAAGTACTTCAGACGCTTGAACTGGTAGTCTCGCATTTTCTCCCGATACACACTGCAAACATTTTGAGTGAAGGAGTTATTTACATAATTCTAAAGGTTTTTACAGTTCAGAGCGACCTGCCACAGGCAAACTCAGATCCACACTGACAGATATCACTTGTATTCCATGTGTTTGTGTGCGTGTGTGCGTGTGTGCGTACTTCTCCTCCTCAGTATCATCCTCCGAGTCTTCAGGTAGTGCCTTGAGCTCCGGTGGTCCCTGAACCTTCTCCATAGCCATCCTCTCCCTTCCAAATTCGGATGGATAAATCTGAAGACCAGCATATATATATTTAACTTTTATTTACATACTTAGCTTACAAATATTATGACCACCTGTTCTGCACCTTGATAGACAAGGTGTTTACTAAATGGGCAACTAATGTTGAATAAGGTGTGTTTTAAATAGACATGTGACTATTGTATCATCAGTGTGTGTCTGTTTGTACAAAACTCTCTTTTTAAGGAAATATTTACAGAAAACGTGCTTCATCTGTTTTTCTGCATTTTGGAGAGAAAGACTTTAACATTTTAAACATGTCAGAAGAGTTCCGTTTGGACATAAGTTGCCCTTTAAACAGGTTTCTGAGTAAAAACAATCTCAATTTATATGCACTGTGTTGTCATGGCAACAGTTTTCCAGTGTTACCTTAACAGAGAGCACGGCGCCCCCTTCTGGTGTGAAGGAGTTGAGGAGAGCCAGCAGATCTCTGGCCTTCATACGGTCCCAGTCCATGTTGCACACAGCGAATCGTCTTGTCACCTGAGAGACACAAGCACCTTTGGTGAGATCGGGCTAAAGTGAGTTGGCGCCAACTAGACACAGACCTCTTCGGTTCTCGGAGCGTCTTTGCACAGGTCCCCCCAGTCGTGCTGGATTTCTTCCTCTTCTTTTTTCAGTAGGAGATCCACTTCATCATCGCTATCCTCATCTGAGCTAGTCTCAACGTTGCCTTTGCCTCGGGCCAGATCCGGACCGCTGCCATCGTCATCAGAGTCCAGATCAGACTCTGCCTCCTCTGAGCCACTTGCCGCTTCCTCCTCGCCATTATCCACCTTCATCTCATCATCATCCTCCTCCTCTTCGTCGTCGTCTTCTTCATCATCATCATCTTCAACACGCTGACTAGTACCTCCGATATCATCAGCCGAGTCTTTTTTCTTTCCTGATTTTATTTCCTCCTCATCTTCATCGTCCTCGTCATCAGAAACTTTGTAGAAGCGTTTCAGGTCGTCTGTGATGCAGTGATCGACAGGTCGACCTCGCTTGTCCACCGTGTACTTCACTTTAAAGCGTTGCTCATGGAACATGGACTTGAAGCGCTTGTCGATCTTGATTTTGTTCTCCCGTTCCGGCATCTCCCAGAAACGAGGATCCTTCTGCACGCGCGCAAAGCGCTCGTCATTCTCCTGCTTCTCCGAAGACATGGTGTTCACACTGAAAGGAATCACATTTAGACACAAATCAAGAACATTGCTGGGAATGACGCCGTCATCAGGTTTCAAACTCCTCCGTGTTTAGTGTGAAAAACCTCATTTTATACTAACCCTCATGTCGACTAAGGATTGATAATATTTTAAGAGTAATCTGTTAATATTTAGAGTTAGAAACAGACACCTATATACATTTTAAGTCAGCGACATTTTGGAGGAAGATTAAGAAAAGACAATTGAGCTAAGTTAGCTACATTAAAATGGATGTTTAGCATATAATTCAAAAAAGGAATGGATTACTTTGAAAGTAATCATGATGGTGAGTAGAAAATAATAGTTTGAATTTATGGTGAATTATAATTTACATGTGTGTCTGTGTAAGAGACACGTTGTGTGTAAACCTTTTCTGGTTCACTTTACCATAGTGTAACGACAACTGTACACAAAAGAAGTATTTTAGTAAATATATAACTGCATGTTGTCGCTGATAAAATAGATTCGCTTCTATACTCGGTACCAAGCTCTGCTCGAGCACTTTCGTGATGGACCGACATGTAAACAAATGGCGGCTTCCTCGTCAGAAAAGAAACACAGTCGTGTTAATAAAGCGTAAACGCTTTGTTTAAATTGCATCTCACTATAGACATGTATGATGACACGAAAAACACAATTTAATATCACGAAACATCTCAAAACAACTCAATAACCGAACCTGAGGCTTGCTTTACACGTGGGTTCCCAGCATGCACCTCGCCTCGCTAGTATTTCCGCCCCTTTCCTGCTACGGAAAGCAACTGAATCAAACTGAACAGAAGGCGAAGCGCATTCTGTGTGAGTCCCCGTGAGTTAGGTGTAAATACTATTTTATCTCATAACGAATAGAAACCGTTTGTCAAAACAATGTTTTTGGTCACTTTAACGTCGTGGTGTTAGCCGCCCTTGTGCTCGCTACTCCACCTTAGCTAGCTCCTGTAGGTCAAGCACCGTTGTGTCCGGACCTTCAATGTTGTGAACTTTATTGGACTCAGCCATGAACGCCGGGTCTATACGGAACCTTGCTGGTCCACCTTTTGAAATGTATCGCCGGAGTCTCCTGCTCTTTCGTGGCTGCAGACGAGCAGATGAAGCCCGAAGAAGACTCTCATCCCGCGGTACCATGAACGTGTTCGACCGGGTCATGAAGAGAAAACAGAAGAACTGGGCTGCTTCCCTTCAGAAACCCGAACAGTATCAGTACCTGAAAGATGAGGTGAGTTTGAACCTGTGAACTGATGTCAATTATAAACCATGCATTGGATTTTCAATTAAAATTAAAATGTACTTAAACTATATCATATCAAGAAGGAACTTATTCAGTAGGGATTAACAGCACTGTATGTACTGAGTTTTATTTTTTATTATAGTTCTTTATTGGTTTATATTTCCCTTAAAAGTGTAAAATAATTTAAATTCACATGCAGATATTTACGACATTTGTTCATTTTTGCGTTGCAATTAAACTTCCGGCAGCAGGATGGCAGCAGTCATTTTGTCCTCTGCAGCTAAATGAACCATCCTGCGAGATGCGATGACTGAGGACAAGGGGATACTGTTGACTCCAGCCGCCTTCAAAGCTCATGTCTGGACATATTTTCAAATTCAGCCAAAACAGAGTGGAACAATC
Organism: Callionymus lyra; assembly: GCF_982586985.1. NCBI lineage: Eukaryota > Metazoa > Chordata > Actinopteri > Syngnathiformes > Callionymidae > Callionymus > Callionymus lyra. Next base: position 31,402,931 of record NC_141818.1, read on the forward strand.
GAAAACAAGATGTGACTAAAGTTTAATGTCCCCTTAAATTCTGGTGAAGGTCATCAAATTGTACCGAAATATATCATATCTAATCGTATCACTCTAGTCTTCACTTGGCGTTTTTTTTAACATCTTTACAAAAACACACAGCAACCTTGTGTTGTAATGATCACATGATAATGATTCTTCTTCAGGTCGGCGCTCGAGTGGCAGACAGAGTGTACGACATCGCACGGTAAGTTCACAACATACCATTACAACTTGTGTTCTCATACGTGTGTCGCATTTTCATTTGGTCTCACTGTCCAAAGAACTTTTCCCCTTGCTCTGGACGTCGGTGGAGGACGAAGTCACATCGCTCAACACCTGGACAAGGTGAGGACGGTGCATCACGCTGGAAGTGTGTCAGTAAAAGCTCCTCTGGTGATGCTGCAGGAGCTCATTGTGTGTTCTGCTGTTGCAGGAAGTGGTGCAGCGCTTTTTTCTCACCGATGTCTCAGAGAAGTCTCTGGTCAGTAGGACACAATGTCTCTTCTCTAACACTGAGTAGAACTTGTGATGCGTGTGTGAATCCTCAGAGAAATGCTTGTGCCAGCGAGATTCCGACTCAGAGACTTGTAGTCGATGAGGAATTCCTGCCGTTTAAAGAAAACACCTTTGACCTGGTGGTGAGCAGTCTGAGGTGACACACAAACACGGAAATTGTCAGAGTAATTTGTGTTTGTTACTGTTATTGTGTTTGTGTTTCAGTCTTCACTGGATCAACGATCTACCTGGAGCGCTCACGCAGGTCAAGCATCTCTGAACGATAACAGTCGTCCGGCAACAAGCACTGACTTGCTGTACATCTCAGATACGGCAGGTTCTCAAACCGGATGGAGTGTTCATCGGGGCGATGGTGGGCGGAGAGTCGCTGTTCGAGCTCCGCTGCTCGCTGCAGCTGGCAGAGACGGAAAGAGAGGGAGGCTTCTCCCCCCGTGTGTCTCCCTACACCGCCATCGCAGACCTGGGACACCTGCTGACCCAGGCCGGCTTTAACATGCTGACTGTGGTGAGTTTTCTGACGTTTGTGAACAGTACTTGTGTGTGTCTGTTTTTTGTTATGTGTGTCCAAGGGTTAATGTGTCTGAATATCGAGTGTGCATGTGTTTGTGTATTACTTTGCTTAATGGTGTATAGGGCTTGTGATTGTATGTATGCATGTGCACTGTGTGTTGTGAGGCTAAAAGTTTTTATTTTATTGTTGTGTCTTTTTTTTCGGTTTTGACTGTGTTCATGTATGTTGGCAGGACATCGATGAAGTCCAGGTTCATTATCCGGGAATCACCGAAGTCATGTTGGACCTACAAGGTAACCCACACTCACAGACACACACATAAACATTCTAAAAACGTTTCTGGTGTGTGTGAGCAGGTATGGGTGAGAGCAACTGTGCGTGGACTCGGAGGTCACTGCTTCACAGAGACACCATCCTGGCAGCTAATGCTATTTATAAAGGTGCTTTTAAAACATTATATTATTTGGATCAATTATAATATAAAAATGTAAACTACTGCATGCTGTGTCTTCTGTGTCAGAGATGTACGGCAACGAGGACGGCTCAGTTCCCGCCACTTTTCAGATCCTGTACATGATTGGCTGGAAGCCCCACGAGTCTCAGGTGAAGCTTTACTTGCTCCTCAAAGTCAGTGAGTTTGTACTAACATCTCCTGTCCTGCAGGCACGGCCCGCCAAGCGTGGCTCGGCCACCGTCTCCTTCGGAGATCTGCCGAAGATCAACCAGTGATTCTTAGTCAGGTCAACAAAAGAAGCTCTTTGAACTTGAAGCTGTTCTTCTGCAGCTGTTTGTCAGGTGAAAAATCAATGTTTAAAATGATGATAAAATAAAAGAGGGTTTTTCTACTTCATCTCCAAGATTTTGTCCTCCCTCACTTTTTTTCCAAACATCTCTGCATCTTCCTCTGACAGAGGGACTCTTTTCTAATATGTTACTGAACCACATCTTAAAAGAGTCAGTATCTGACTTTTTTAACTTTCTTCCAAACATCAGTGTCACAACTATGAATCTGCTCTGGTGTTGTTGTGATCACGCATTTCAATGAGTCACGCTCTTAACTTTATTTAAGTTTCCCTTTTAAAACAAAAGTATTGTATAGGTTGTTTTTTTCATTATATATTTTATTATTCAGGACCAGAGGAGAGAAATCCTTCCAGGCTGTTGCTCCTAAGCTTTGGAACGATCTTCCTCTCTTTCTGTGTTTGATGGATCTACTGACTCCTTCAAGAAACATCTGAAGACATTATAATACAAATATTACTTACTTACTGTTTTTGCGGTTGGTTCAGATCTTTGTGATCCACTTTAAGAGGAAGACTAAGCAGATTTGATATCCTGAATAAAATAATTGCATCAGCAGACAATAGAACGTTTTTACAATTCGCACAACTAACCGACCAGCGACGACTATCATCTCCACGCTACTGTGACAATGTACGAGAAAGTGTGTGAGTACAAACGCACACCCAAAACCCTGCGTAACAGAGTCCTGCCTCTTGTGTGAAAGGATATGAACGTTCACATGATTGAGGGTCTGCACTGATCACCCCGAGCCCATCAGTGGCTCCCAACAAGTCTTACACAAGTTTTCATAAAAAACAAAACAAAACTTTTACATATTTATATTAATATTCAATTCTAATCAAAGTGACAAGTCATAACAAAGTAATGAAAGTATTTAAAGTTTTAGAATCATTTTTAACTTGTTGTGCCTTCACATTACTTTTCTTGAGGCAGTGGTTCCCATAGACATGACATGTTTGAATAGAAAAGTCCAAATGGATAACAAAGAAAAAAAATGTTTAAAGGAAAAAAAAACTAACTAAACATTGTGAAAATAAGCAGATGCGACAACTAATATATTCGAAGAGAAATGTCTTTAAATTGTCAAGTAAAACAATGAATATCTTATTTTCGTGTAACGAAACCATTGCGTACACGAGTCACGTGACACGGTTGCTATAGCAGCAGCATTTGTCGAAAATGCCGAGTTCGAGCAACACTAGCAAGTTTCAATGCTAGACAAAGAGTGTAAATAATATTGACTAAATATAATGGCGCATGAATTGAAATATTGACCCTGAGGCTGTGAAGACTTCACAATGGTAAGTGTTAACTGTCCAACCCGCTGTTGTTAGCATGTTGTTGTTCAGCTGTTGAGTCTTTGTTGTGTTGCATCTTAAAGCCTCCAAAGACCAGGAAGAAGAAGGTGGTGAAGGTGAAGTCCTCGAGTGCTGTGGACGCGCTTCCGACGGACGAGATGTCCAAGGAACAGGTCAGAGCTGGAGTTAAGCTAACGATGCTAAGTAGCTTCTTGCAGCCTAAACAGAAGCCACTTGAAAACTTTTTCTCAATGCATTATAAGAAGAGACAGAAAAAAAAACAATTTGAAAAGTAAAGCATGAAAGCATTCTGTGAAAAAAACATTTATTTATAGTCTACTCAAAACGTTTTTTATTGTTCGAAAAGTAATATTGTATTTTTTTTCCTATTGATTTACTTGATTCTTAAAATTACAATGTTTTCAAAGCACACTCGTTTAAAAACATATTGATTTATATTTGCAACAATGAAACTGCATGTGAAATTGAATTGAACCACTTTTGTGTAATAATGCATTTTATTTTAGAATCAGAAACTTGTATTGCCAGTGTTGTAAACACAACATAGCACTACAGAATAAAATAATTAAATTACTGTATTGAAAACCGACTTATTTTGTTTTTAATAAACCATTTTGTTCTTGTGTTTTGATTTTATCCAAATAATAATAATATGTCAGGTTAGGAATCTGACTTAACTTATTATTACTTACTTAAACAATAAAAGAAAAGCAACCATTTAATTGTACATAATTGGGAAAGAGCAACAACGTTTCTCTCACGCAGATGGAGCAGCACATTGTGCGTCTGAGAGAGGAGCTCGAGCGAGAGCGCGAGGAGAGGAACTACTTCCAGCTCGAGCGTAACAAGATCCAGGATTTCTGGGAAATCTGCAAACGAGACCTGGAGGAGAACAAAGCTGAGCTACGTAGCCATCAGCGGGAGAAGGAAGAAGAAGAGGAACGTCATCGTGTTGAGATCTCTGTAAGCTAAGAGTTCTAGTTGTTCTTTTAAATGTCACATCTGATCACAACCTGGTTGTGTTGGTTTAGGTCTACAAGCAGAAGCTCAAGCAGGTTTTGTCAGAGCAACAACACGCCGCCGTCTCTGAGATGAAGCTCGACCACATGGTCTCATCGTCTCTGATCCTGGACCAGCACACTGAGGCGGAGCAGAACCTCCACAGGAGGACACACGCCCTGCAGTCTGAAGTCCGGCAGAAGCAGCTGCACAACCAGAACCATCTGAACCAACTGGAGCAGGTGAGTTTGCCTCCACGCACAGGATCATCTAAATGTGACATGATATGATGGTGGACAGAAACACCAGATAGAGCTGATGGACCTGATGAACCAATACGATCGGAAGCTCAGAGGTAAACGAGTGGACTGGCCATGACTCGGTCAGAACCTTCAGATTCCAATGTCTTCAAGCAGAGATAGAGGAAAAGTACCACAAGAAGGCGATGCTGATGTCAGAGGAAGAGAACAAGCAGAGGAAGGCGGCGGTGAGCGAGTACGAGGAGGAGATGAAGAAGCGTCTGGAGACCCTGACAGAGGAGCACAGCCGAGCCTTTCGTAGCGCTGAGGAGTTTTACTCCTCCATCCAGAAGAAGCTGCTGACGGATCAGCAGGAGCTGAAGGTGAGTGAAGAATGAAGATTGTTTTGGAAAGATGCCAGAGAGTCACACGTTGTTTTAGGGCGAGCTGGCCAAGGTTAAGAAGCATCGCCTGCGCCTGGGCGGAGAACTTTCAGCCATCCAGGAGGAGAACAAACATCTGCACGAGTCTCTGCGGGAGGTCCAGCAGAAGCTGCCAGAACTCACTCAGCAGCTGAAGGAGCACGAGCAGGCGAAGACCCAGAGGAAGGTCAGTGACATCATCTGTGTTGGTCCTTTCACATGAAAGTACACTTTCATTTGTGATACAAAAAGTCTGTTATAGCTGTGTTGTTGGCTGGGCGGCAAAGTATTACGGTAGTGGCTTAGATGACCGTTACTGAGAAGACTGCAGAGAAGGAAGGTACCTCACGTGCAATGTTGACTTTAGTTCAAATAAATAATGTTGTTAAAAAGAATCGAAGTGTCTGCAGGTTAATAACGCGTGTCCTTGACAGCTGAGTGACGCGCGAGTCCAAGTTCTGGAGGAGCAGCTGAGAGACGTCACAGTGGAGCACCAGTTGCTGCTGCAGGCCTTTCACAAGGTGACTTGTAGTCTCGCCGGGTTCGGACCTCCTGGTGCTGACTCAGATGTGTCCTGCAGGTGGAGCTGGAGCGCGACGAGTTGCTGAAGAGGCAGCAGGCCATGATCCTGGACGTCCAGCGGAGAAGTGGCGTCAAAGACCTGCTCCTGGAGAGGAAACTGGCCGCCTTGACCGACGCTCTGGAGAAGAACCAGGATCTGCTCGGTGGCACCGTCTTCATTGACCCTAAGGTCCGGACCGACATGGACCACTGATGCACCAGTGATGCTCAGGCATCATGATTCAACCCTTTGAGCAGGACATTCATTGAACAAACTAAACAACAACTCATCGCACAGCTACAAGAACTTTTGGAACAAGTCAAGTTCTAAATGGACCTGAAACTGAAATCTTACCCTCAGGAGAAGTGGAACTTTCCAGACATTTTTATAAACTAATAAACCAGAAGATAACACCTTTTATCTAGTGTATGTTGATAAACACATTTCTGTTTATATTTATAAACAGAAGCCAACAATTATGACCACATGATCTATACAATTCGTATTTTGCCCTAATTTGTGTCTTCTCGTTTAGACTATTGTAACAGTTTGTTTTCGTGTCTAAACAAGAAGGAGCTGTCTCGCCTGCAGTTGATACAGAACTCTGCAGCGAGAATTCTGACCCGCTCTAGTAGAAGAACTTACATTTCTCCAATCCTTAAAACTCTTCACTGGCTGCCAGTTTCTTTCAGGATCAACTTTAAAATTCTGGTTCTTATTTAAGATCTATTCATGGTCAGGCTCCTCCTTACATTACTGATCTAATCCAGCCTTACACCCCAGCTCGGGCTCTGAGGTCTGTGGATCAGAATCTACTGATGGTTCCTGATGGTTCCACGCTACGGGACCAGAGGAGAGAAATCCTTCCAGGCTGTTGGTCCTAAGCTTTGGAACGATCTTCCTCTCTCTCTGTGTTTGATGGATCTACTGACTCCTTCAAGAAACATCTGAAGACATTTTTATTTGTTCAGGCTTTTCCTTGATTTTCTGAGACTCCTTTGTTTGTGTCGGTGTTATCTTGACCTTTTAAAGTATATATTTTATTGGGTATGTTTTGATTGTTTAAGTGCTTTGTGACCCTGGTCTGGAAAAGCGCTTTACAAATATAAATGACTTACTTCAGAGAAAGTACTGAATTTCTTCAAGTCAAAACACCTTTAAGACAGTTATAGTCATGAGAACAGAAATGAGATAAATTATCTTTTTGGGCTCCGCGGTAACAAAAGCCTCACTGAACAGTACTGGTGCCCTGAAACCACTGCTGTAAACCTACAGCTGGTTACTCATAGTTCCAGAATACACACAGCCTCTTCTGACTAACATCTGGAATGTTCTTTATTCCGGTGAGTGTTGTTTCTCTTGATCTGTCTTTGTGACATTCATCTTTAATTGAAAGGTAAAGGTGACCCCCCCCTCCCCCCCAGCACAGAGTATAATAGCTGCAGCAACCTCTACTGGTGAAAAAGTAACGACCCACCACTGATCCTCGACCAGCAACAGTACACTCGTCTCAACATGGTGAGAATCTATGGTTGCTGCTCGATGGTTAATCGTTGTAAGTCGTTGTGAATAAGTCATTCTTTCACACAATCGCACACCGGTGAAAGTAGGCTTTGAATCGATTCGTTCTGAAGCTGGGATTGAACCGGCAACTTCTTAGCCACAAGTCTATGAACAGAATCTTTTATTGCCAGAGTTGTGAACGCGACACAGGATTTTCTTCTGGTGTCAGTCCAGAATAAAAGATGAGATCAAGCATGAAATAAACAATAGAAATTGAGCAGATACTGAACCACCATTCACCATTTCCAATGTTGCAGCATTTTAAGCATTCTTTTTAAATTAATTTAATTAAATCCAACTTCTATTGAAAGGTTTCATTCTTTTTAATGGTTTTAAAATTGTAATATGTTCAAAATGAGTGCCACCAGACTATACACTCGCTTTAGAATCCACCGAGATGGATCTTTATTTTTCTATTGGTTTCTTTGTGTTGTCATGTATGTGTTGCATGATTGGCTGAAAGGTTTATACGTGGGTATTGATTTTTATATTGAATTTTGAAGGCTACAATTTAAGATATATTGAATTTACAAGAAAAAAATAAATAAATAATGAGAATTAGAATACACATCAACTTGATGATTTATTAATTTTGAAGGTACGCAAATATTAAACGATTTTTTTTTTTTAATAAACCTTTCAATTTGGCTCTGATATTCTCTTCTGTCTGAGCTGTGATATGAGTTTTAGACCGTCTGTGCAATGCTTGTGACGCTATCAAGTCACTTATGAACCGGCTGTGGTTCCTCCTCCAGTTGGAGGAGCAGATCACCCAGTTGACGGAGGAGATGGAGCGGGAACGCAAGGAGAAAACAGACTTCCAGCTGGAGCGCAAAAAGATCCAGGAGTTCTGGGAGAACTGCAAGAGGGACCTGGAGAAGACCAAGGAGGCGCTTAGGGGCAGACGGAGGGAAAGGGATGAGCAGGAGGAACGACACCACCTGGAGATCACGGTGAGCTGCACAACCATAGAACACCTCGCAACACACTCTCCAACGTGCTGGTGTGCGTCTGCAGGTCTACAAGCAGAAGCTGAAGCAGGTCCAGTCGGAGCAACAAGCAGCCATCTCAGAGAAGAAGATCGATGCCGCTGTCACCTCCACACTGGTCCAGAACCAGTTCACAGAGTCCGAGCAGGAGCTCTGCAGGAAGACTCAGCTAATGCAGACTGAGGTTCGGCAGAAGAAGATGAACAACCAGAACTGCATCAACGAGTTGCGACAGGTTTGACCAGCGACCCTCTAGTGTGTTTGTGCAGGATCTGACCTGTCGCCCCTCTTTACAGAAGCACCAGGTCGAGCTGATGGACCTGATGTACTACTACGACAGAAGACTCCGAGGTGAGGAGGACGCATCCTTGATATGTGAACAGCCTTGGTCAGTTCCACGACCTAGTTTCTAATTTCACCAAATAGTATTATCAATCATGAGAGCTGCTAGCAGGAGCTGCTTCTCTTAAAAAAAAAGTGTGTATCCTTGATAATGGAACAGTGCTTGAAGAAAGGCAACAGAGTCTCAAGCGAACTGGAATAAAAATGTACATATTGAAGACATATGAGGACTGAGTGGTCGACTATTAAATATGGAACAATAAAATGTCCTTTCAGTGCCAAGTTGAAACAAGTAAGTGTCCTTGGTGAGAAAGAATCTTTCGTTCTGAACAGTACTTAAAACTGTATAGTCGTGTCACTGCTAATATGTGTCCTCGGTCACTAACAAGCATACTTAACCGTGATGTATGGTCATTGATAAGGTCGTGTAGTTCAGGATGAAGGACTAAGAAGTGTCCTTGATCACAGAGTTAGTTGGTGAGAAGTCTCATTAGATATGTCATTGAGAATCAAGTGTGCATCCTTAGTTCAGTGAGAAAAGAGTGTTAGTTTTGATGTGACCTTCAGGAGTTTGAAGGTTATGTCACAACTTGAAAGGATCCATCAGGATCCTTCCTTCAAAAGTATCCTTTCTTTAACAATGGTCTCTTTGGTGGATTTCAAACAGACATGGAGGTGAAGTACCACGAGAAGGTGATGTCGCTGACGGAGGCGGAGAACCAGTGCAGGAAGAAGAGGGTGAGCGAGTACGAGGAGGAGATGAAGAAGCACCTGGAGTCTCTGACGGAGGAGCATCGCAGAGCGTTCCGCAGCGTGGAGGAGTACTACTCCATCGTCCAGAAGAAGCTGCTGGTGGACCAGCAGATGCAGCGGGTGAGAGTGCTCATGTGACTCTACGAGCTGCGGTGCCACCAAGTGTTGTGTTGCTGGTGCAGGACAACCTGGCCGAGGTGAAGAAGCAGCGTCTGCGTCTTGGCCGAGACCTTGCAGCCATCCAGCAGGAGAACAAGAGCCTGCGAGAGTCTCTGCAGGAGGCCGAGCGCAAGTTTCCAGTGCTGACGGAGCAGCTGGAGGAGCATGAACGTGCCATCGCTCAGAGGAAGGTGCGTGTTGACCATATTGTCCTCACTCTGTGGCTCATCTCTGATCTTGGTCTGCAGGTAAGCGACACTCGGATCCAGATTCTAGAGGAGCAGCTGATCGATGTGATGGTGGAGCGTGAGAAGCTGCTGGAGGCCTTCCACAAGGTGAGTTTGTTTGGATCCGACCCCGAACCCGGCGCTGACACAAATGTGTCCTGTAGGTGGAGCAGGAGCGGGACGAGCTGCTGAGGAGGCAGCGGGCTGTGATCCTGGACGTCCAGCAGAGAGGGGACAGGAAGGATCTGCTGCTGGAGAGGAAGTTGGCGGCACTTAGCAGGACTCTGGAGCAGAACAGTAGTTTGCTGTGTACGGTTCTGTCCACAGAAAACCTGGACCCGACTGCCACGGACCAGGCCAGTGCTCAGCTGAAGGTTAGCAGACTCTACCATCGACGAGATTTATTTGAAACAGGGAAAATGATTTAAAAATGATGTTGAATGTAAACACATTTACAAGGGGCCTCATCTGGCCCCCGGGCCGCACAGATCTATTCTATAATAGTTCTATGGAATTAGATTTACTTTATTTAATCCCTCTGGAGATAAATCTTTTCAGGCTGTTGCTCCTAAGCTTTGGAATGATCTTCCTCTCTCTTTGCGCTTGATGGAGTCTACTGACTCCTTTAAGAAACATCTTAAAACGTTTCTATTTGTTCAGGCTTTTCCTTGAATTTCTCGAACTCCTGTGTTGTTCTCAGTATTATCTTGATCTTTAAAGTATGTACTTTTTTTGAGTATTGTTTTGATTGTTTAAGTGCTTTGTGACCCTGGTCTCGAAAAGCGCTATATAAATAAATATTACTTACTTACTTACTTTGGGACATTGGGTTTCCAGTTCACAGAAGAGCATAGATCAAAGAAGAAAAACACACATGGGATACAAACATAGAATAAAATTATCCCCTAACTCTGCTCCTGCCCCCAAACTCAGTTAGTGCCATCCGAATATTGAATGCTTAAATAAAAAATAAAATATTACTTTGAATTTCTTCATTGAAATATTGTTCATTTTTTAAACATCGCATTTTTTAATGGTTAAATTAGATACATTTTCTATATTGAAAGGTTAGATGTGTGGGTTTTTATGACTTAATTTAAAATTTTAATATTTTGAATTTGCATTCTTTTTTTTCATGTTATTTTATTTTTAGATCAATAAATAAATAATATATTTCTTTATTCCTATTCTTTTAAATTCCATATAAAATGGTATAATAATATAATACTAACATTATAATATAATAATATATTGGATTATGCTTAATGTGTAGAAAAAAGTAATTCAACTCAAAAATTAGTCAATGTTTAATAAAAGATATAGAATTTCAATGTATTCAATTAATGATTCATCGTCTTGGCGTCTTATTCTTTACAAAGTCTTGTGAATGTTTGTTCTTGTCCTGCAGGAAATACTGGAGTGTAAAAAGGCAGCGATGACATATTTACAGGACCAACTGCTGAGGGATTCTCGGGTCAGTCAATCTTGTCGTTGACGCCAGAGGAAGGTTCTGATGGTCTGAGTGTTTGCAGGAGTACGACCTGCTGCTCCAGAGCGTCCAGGAGACCAACTCGGCCGACTTTCCCTTCAAGACAGCAAACCTGCTTCTCAGTGGATAGACGTGCCTGAGAGATGACTTCACCGATCCAAGATTGTTATTGTCGTCAACGTTACTAAATAAAATATAATAAAAAAGTATAATTACTGGAGAAAACACCAAAGCTGCATCAGTATTGTTACTTCCTTTACCATGAATATCGCTTTTTCCAAACACTTTATTATACCCTAATCGTGACACCCCTGGCAATCCATGGTGTCTTCAGCAAATAAAAATGTTTAAATGTAGGTTTTTTATTTCTTAATTCAGGTGCTTTCAATTTCTCGTTTCTTCTTCCCATCCGAGTCCAGTCTTACCCTTTTTAAATCTTTCACTTGGACTTCCTCTCATACTTTGATATTATACTATCTTTGTATTGCTTTAGCTCTAACCATTTATTTACTTAGTTTTACTTTCTCTTTTAAATTCTACTATTTTTCGACATTTTACTCTTGTTTTCCGACTTTTTTTTCTCCTTTTTAATACAATATTTTCTCTACCCTTCTCATTTCATACGTTGTAGCGTTTAATCTTTAGCAATGTTTCTTCTTAGAACCAGAACACCTTTTTTTGTTCGGGCAACATAAAATTAAATATAAATAATGAAATTAAAAAACGAAGAAAACAAAAATAATTGTGTCACTTTAAATCCTTTTCTCTCCTGTAACTTTATTTTTCTTGTGAATATATCTCATGTTCTTCAATTTATTAGTTTACATTATGTTTGTGACACGTGAAGATTATTCGCGTCTTCTCACTGGAAGCCAAAATTCCCTGTGTACCGTGAACGCCGCACCCAGAACAACACGGATGACGTCACTAGGGCGAAGAGACATTTAAAAACCCTGTCAGTCGAAGCTCCATCGCAAAGAGGCTCTTTTACGGCACTGAACCGCAGATATCAGGTAACAACGATGCATGCGCCTCGACAACCCTCCTCTCATCCATTACCGTAATAAAAATAAATGCGAACAATTAAATCAAAGCTAATTTGTGCCTCCGTTAGCATGCTAAGCTAACTGCTGGTGGGGCGGAGACTCGTGTCGTGGACACGTGACCCCAGGGTGTCAACATGAAGACGGTTGTTTTTGTTTGAAATAAATAAAATTGTTTGAGTCATTCACACATGAAAACATATACATTTATGAAAATACGCTTCTGTTTACTGGGATATATATATATATATATATATATATATATATATATATATATACATACATATATACATATATATATCCCAGTAAACAGAAGCGTATTTTCATAAATGTATATGTTTTCATGTGTGAATGACTCAAACAATGTTATTTATTTCAAACAAAATATATATATATATATATATATATATATATATTTCAACACAAAATCAATGTTAAGTCTCTATTCTCTGTATTATTTTACGGTGTTAATCGGAACAAACCTTACTTTGACGATCAAACAAATGTTGTTGTGTTTGAATTTATAATGTTCCAGCATCATTTTGTGTGACAGTGGAACCCAACCATGATGCACCCCCCCACCCCCTCCACGCCCTTCAGTGTCCACGAAGGTAACTTTGTGGAGAGTTTCCCCGCGGAGATGAGCGTGAGGATCTTCGACCAACTGGATGCGGAGAGTCTATGCCGGGCCGCCCGGACCTGCCGGCTGTGGCACCACGTCATCGAGGGAACGGAGCTACTGTGGCAGCGCCACTGTTTGCTGGTCCGAGCTGTCTGTCAAAGGGAAGTGGACCGGGACCGTAACCAGGGACTCTCTTGGAAGGTAAAGAAGAGTCGAACACAACAATTACAGCCAAGATACAACTGCTACACATGTACAAACAAATACCATCCTTTCACACACACACTCTTACTATTCTATTAATACTTCTATAAATATAATTGGTACATATAGACTTGCATTTAGTAGCTTAGTTAGCATAGCTAATAATGTATTACACAAACTACCTGTACAAATATTTGCTACACCAAGCCATATATATGAGTGTGTGACACATACATACATGGGTACAAATGCTTCTACCTGTGGGGTGTCTTGTGGTTGACATGTGTTTGTGTGGTCAGGTGACTCTGGAGAGGAACTACACTCGCAGCTGTGTGAAGACAGACTGGATGCAGGGACGCTACAGCCACATCACATCTGCTGAACAGCTGCTGGGAAGGAAGATGGTCCCGCTGGATGCAGAGAGCTGGGGAGAGATCCTGCAGGCCGAGCTCGACAGATGACCTCTGACCCTGCGAGGTCACACCTAAGCCACCTTACATATTTATACTCTGAACCCACAGACTATTGCACAGACATATTTTTTACTTTTTACTGTTCTTCATAAGATTGAACAAAGAAACTGATGCTACAGTTAATAAAAGTCAGTCTTTTTTTAATCACTGCTTTTGTTTTGTTTTTTGTAGGTGTGCGTTTTACAGTTGTGTGTATGTACCGGCCCATTGTTTTGTTTTTCCTAATACTGAATCATGACCTAGGAGCGTGCTTGTTTTAGCGTTCTGTGTTTTTTTATATTGTTGTGTGTATAGTTGTATATATCTTTCCTTTTTGTTATGTGTGTCTTATATATCCAGGTATAATAAGAAAACTCAAAAGAGACGGGGAGATGTTATTAAGTTCCGTTGAATTGTGGGCCAATTGCAGAATACTATTATTGAAATAACTCTTATTTAAGTATCAAATATGGTACATTTAATTAAAATGTATTCAATGTTAAGAGGTGTTTATCTGCCTCTATTTACAGGCCTTTACAAGTATGGAATTCTTGGAATTGTATTATTTTGATAGTATGGTTAGGGATCCACCAAAAAACCTTTGCTTGCAGGTAGGTGTGTCCGGAATGTTTTCGGTAGTAACAGAGAGCCAGGATGCCACACAAGAAACAAGCGAGGAGCCCACACAGTTTAAAGCAAGGAGTAGGAACTACATTGTACCCTTTTATTAACTTTTCGTTGTTGACTCAAATCTCAATTCTCAATGGTTCAGGCTCTAATGTCTGCAACATCTCAATTCAATTTTATTAAAATCTCAAGACTTCCTTTTAGAGAGGCAGAAACCTCAAACAGAACCAGACTCTCAGCTTTCCAAGGCGGATGCAAAAAAAACTTGTGAGCTCAGATTCAATATGGTACATATTTCTTATACTCTTCTGGGCTGATCTCTCATCAAACCTAACATGTTTGTGTATAGTATGTGTTGTGAGAATGTTGTAGGCAGAACAGAATGTGTGACAGGTACTTGCCAAAGTGGAGCCATATCAGTTCCTCGACTTGACCATGAACAAGAGTAAACAAATGTGACTGTTGTAGTCTCACAGCCACACAAACTGCAAAATTGGAATCGAATCTTCAAAATACAAAACACTCACACTATACAGTATATATTAATAATAGAAGGCGATGAAACAAACCGGAAACGACATTATTAAGCAGATTGGTTTTTCGCTTTTACTTTGAAAATTCAGGCGGAAGTTGAAGTCCTGTCTCCGGACGCTGGTCCTTCTCAGCATCCCCGTCTGTCTCCTCGACCCGAAATCATGGACGGCGTACCAGCCATCGTCAACATCTCCATCTCGCTTCGCATCCAGCCCAACGAGGGTCCTGTCTTCTTCAAGGTGGACGGGTCGCGGTTCGGCCAGACCAGGACCATCAAGATGCTCACGGGTTCCAAGTACAAGATCGAAGTGGTGATGAAGCCCGGGACAGTTGAGGCGACGTGAGTCGATGCTCTCCTCGGACACACAGATGTTAGTTTCCAGTGATGAAGATGATGAAGATCAGAGCACGAAATTCTGCGGTGGGGGAGGGGCTGTTGCTAGAGAGAGCGTCCGTGCGCGTGCTGCTGTGTGCGCGATCCCGCGGCATCAGATGTCACCTGAATTAGTAACAAGTTTCTTTCCTTTTACGCTCAAACTGAATAGTTCCCTCTGCTGTGATGCAGGCTTCAACATTTGCAACATCTCAATTTAGATTTGGTGACAGAAAAACGTCCATTTTAAGAGCAAACGTCTCGCAAACAGGAATTACAGTAAAATACATGTAAATAGCTCAGTCAGCTTTCGCATCCTTTAGCTTATTCCAGGGCATCATAGTCTTCCTGTTCGTGTATCTGGGTTCCGGGCTGAGTTTTCTCTCACCCACAACACCCTGTAGAGTTGAGATGAAGCTAAAGATGATGAATGAGTGATCCAACTCTGTAGGCGGTAGAAGCTGTATTGTCAGCTATTATTGTAACAATCAGGACACTTTTATATAGTGATTTATCATCTATGTGGTTCCTTAGGGCGCCACATGGGATCAAATGCACATGATTTGATTGTCAGCCAAGATATAATTATATTCCTGTCTAGTCTTCCACTTGTGTTATATTGTTAGTAACATCATGATGTTGACGATTGCAACATTTGGTTGTCGTGGTAGGATCAAAATGAGTGGAACCACAAACGTAAACCATCATGACTGAGCATGTTATTGAGTGAGAACAAAGTTTTGTATGCTTAAAAGTGTATTGGAATTTTCATTTTTATATAGGAAAATATTTCCCCTTTTTTTTTGTTACTGAGTTTTTACAGTAATTCTCTGAATATTTTCACAATTTAGTAGAAGTTTACCAAACTCTGTTAGAGAAAAAGTGAGTGAAAAAGTGAGTCGCACACCTACTGGTTTAATGAGGGCCGCGTTGTTTAGACGTTGTGCAATAGACTGTGTGTGTGTTGGTGATTCTCAATTTCTCACATAGAACATTCTGAACCTCAAAAGCAGATCCATGTCATCAGTGTGTGTCGTTTACAGCAACATGAACATCGGTGGCATCATCTTCCCTCTGGAGGAGCAGTCCCGGGACGAGGACTCAGTGGTCTACTCCGCCATCTACGACACTGAGGGGGTCCCCCACACTAAGAGCGGGGACCGGCAGCCGATCCAAGTCAGCATAGAGGTACCAGTGATGTCACACCCAAGTGCAGTTGGTGCTGCGTTCGGGTGCAACTGTCGCTCTTGTTCATCAATTGCAGCTCACTCTGAGGAGTAAAAAAAATCATCACAAGTAAACAGAAACCACCAGAGTTGTTTAGACTCAAACAAGAAGATACAATGCTTTTGACACCTCCTGACAGAGCTATGCCTCTAACCCGGTCTTCTCAAAGTGATAGTTCACCCAAAATTCAAACTTCACACATTTTCTACTCACCCTCATGTCCTATTTTCAGAGTAATCTGGTCCTTTTTAGAGTTATGGACAAAAGTGTATGTTCATTTTAATGTACGACTGGAGCTCAGTTGTCTTCATCCAAAAACACTTAGCTCCAAATACCTCCATACTGCTCATCATAGAGGTTCCTATTGTATTGAAGCCTCAATGAGAATACTTGTTTCTGAAAAATGAAACAAGTCTATATTTTAAGCTTCTTTGTGGCAGATGTTTAAAGTGATAAAAACCGTAAGAACTCCAGAGATCGCGCAATATTACCCAGAGTACTTACGGTTTATATCGCTTGTTAATATTTAAAAGTCTTCAACAAACAAGCGTAAAATATAGAGTTGTTCAATTTTTTCCCGAACCATTTTTCTCATGAGGGTTCAATGCAAGAGGGATGCTGCAGGCGGGCAATATGGAGTTATTTTGATGTTTGCAGTTTTTTTTTGGACGAAGATGAAGACGAAGACAACTGAGCTCCAGTCGCTACATAATAATGAACAAACATTTTTGGCTATAAATCTTAAAAGGAACAAATTACTCTGACAATAATCCCAACCCTTTGACATGAAGGTGAGTAAAAAATGAATGAAGCTTGATTTTTGGGTGAACTATCTCTTTAAATCATTTTGTGGTCAGGTGACCATGACACACCATGTTTTCTTTTGTGGTGACTTTGTTGAAATGTGAACACTTGTTTCAGTTCCAGAAGGCGGGAACATTCGAGACGGTCTGGCAGGTCAAATACTACAACTACTACAAGCGGGAACACTGTTCGTTCGGCAACAAGTTCGGAAGCATCGACTATGAGTGCAAACCAAACGAGACCAGGACCCTCATGTGGATCAACAAGGAGGCCTTCAATTGATGCTCAGATACAGGACAGTGGCCTCTCAGTCCGGGACCTGGCACGTGGATTGATGTGTTTATTAACTTATTTTGTTCCACACAAACATCTTAATCTCAAGAGACATGCTGTCTTTAAATATGTGTGTGCGAAAGAGCATCGTTGAGTGTTTAAAATGCCTCTTATTTATTGATTATTGTTTTGTAATAAAATCCAGTCCAACAGCGTGAAACAAGTAGGGCAATAAATATTCTGAGAAAAAAATGTATATAAGGACAGTCGTCCTTCTACAGATGACCCCGGAGTGTTGTACGGCATTGATCCACTGCTAGTTAGTGTCATGTGCGCCCCCATCCCTGTGTTTGTTGTCAAGATTGACATTTTAGCACCTCGTCATTGGTGGCGTATGTGCAGACCCGGAAGCAGGCGCTGGTCCAGATGTCAAACACAATTTAAACAGGTGGTTTAATCACAGACCACAAAGACGATTTCCACATATAATTACAATTGTTTTACACAATTTATTTTTGCTGTATAATTGTTTCAAACATTGACCTGCATTAGTGAACATGTGTTAGAAATTGGAATTAAATTGTGAGCCAAACGGTGCAACATCTCAGTTGAAGGTATGAGTGATGGTTGATGCTAAACTAGCTTGAAGGTGCATTTTTTCTACATATTATAGCAACAGTTAGCATTAGCACGAGCGCTGAAGATCACCTCCTTTGCTCTCACAGTCATACACCAAATCTACTTAAAGTGTTCGACAAGCATGTAAACACTGATTTATACCTTTATAAATCATTTATATCTAATTTGTTGATCTTATCCTGATTTAATATCCATTTTAGTTGATAGAGGACAATTTAAAAAAAAATACAATACTGTAAAATTAATTTTTAATATTAAATAAATCTCTTGAACAAATGATGATGATATAAGGATTTAAATTTAAATTTAAAAAATATTTACATTTATTTTAGGAACACGTCCGTTGACAAGTAAAACTCCAGGTTAGCCCCGCCCACTGCCAATGTGAGCTAGCTGGACCCCGCCCACCACCTGCTTCGATTACTATAAAAAACAGAATGATTTAAAAATATATATAAATCGTCTATTCAAATATAAAACGTCCGATAAGGCATTTGAAAGTACGATTAGTTTCTGCTGCTGTTGACGGCGCCGCAGTGACTCCTCCTCTCTGCGGGGCTCCGCTGCAGTGCATGCCGCCTCCGCTGTCGCTCGCTGGCTCGGTGCTCTCTCTCCGCGCAAGTGCTGATCCCCCCGATCCTGAGCGAGTCCTACCAGCGGGCGATCTTACAACACCGTCCCTCTGAACCTCGACATCCCCCGGCGGCAAGATGGTAAGCAGGCGCCTCGGCGACATCGGAAAAGATAAAAGTCTTAAAGCCGTAAACGGCATCCCTCCCGCGACAACAGCGTTAGCATCCCTGCTAGCTCGTTAGCTTCACCACTACCGTCACCAGAAGCGTCTCCTTAAGCGTAAAAATATGCAGCAACGCGTTACGTTTTCAACATCTCCGAAAACTACCCCGTTTATTGGCTTCTAATACATATTTATATTTTCGTATTGTCGTGCATTTTCCGTCGGTTGTGAGTCAAACCCGCATTCATCCGTTAGCTCCTTAATTAGCTTCACCTTTAGCTGCACTTTGACTTCAAGCCTCGCGGATGCTTCCTTGTTCCGTTTGATCGATGTCAGATTGATCGATCGATTCTCACCAGTTTCACCTCCACTCACCTCTTCGCTTCCACAGCGTTCCTATTTTTGTCGTTTGCGTTTGACTTGTTTTCCTCCTACGTTTTACTTTTTATCTTTTTCTTACGGAACAAATATGTACTTAATTATAATTGTATTTTTTTGTGACGTGTATGTATCGATCCATGCCTGCTTCAGTGATGGACGCAGCATCAGTGTTGGTCTCGAGTGTCATCTGGACTGTCATCCAGGAGAGACTCGATGTAGAGCAGAAAGATAGTTCAGGTGTATGACTCTAGTAAGGCTGGGGGAAGGGAAGCTTGGGAAGAGGTCTCTTTAGACCCCGCCTGTCGAAAGTTTACCGTTTCATAAATGTGTCTCTCAGAGATCATTTGAAAACGAGTCAGAAAATGGTTGCATGCTTTGATGACCCATGAAAATGTACATTCATTCCTGGATTTTTTTGACAATACAGCAAGTTACCTGATATTTATAAAATAAAAACTCAAGTGCTGGGTGTGCAAATCGGATCGGGATTCTGGATCTTGCCTTTTAGATATAATATAACTCAGATAAGCATATCAGAGTGATGGACCAAATCTTCCCGCATGGCCTCAAACCCACATGCTCGCAGTTCTTAGTGACACTGCGAGCAGAATTCCTTCAGGTCCAAAGCCGGTGCCAACTGCCCCCCCAGCAGTGGCCCAGAAACCCATTAAGTGATTGGTTTGACATGAGTCTTAATAAGTTATGAAAATTGAGTTCCTATTTCACGTGTTTGGTCACGTGTCCGCTGGTAAACTGTTGCAGGTGAAGAAAATCTTAATCAAACTTGTGTTTTTTTTAGGGAAACGAAGCAAGCTACGCTCTGGACATGTGCTCGCACTGTAAGTATCGCTCACATCCACTGCTAATGGTCGCGGCTAACGCAGAAGCTACGTGCTCTGCTAGCAGGAGAGCTGTTGTCGACTTCAGGAAACTCTGCTGCCATCAGATAAAAGTGTTCGTGTTACTGCAGCACAAGCGTGTTCCCATGTTTGTAAAACAACTTAAAGTTCAACTAATGTGTTGATTTAAGTGTGTCTTAAATAGATCTTGGACTCTATTGTATCATCAGTGTGTGTCTTTGTACAAAACTCTTCATTTAAATATTTACATTAGAAAATGCATTATATTAGAAAACTTTATTTGAAGATTAAATCTTGTTTACTATAACCACACCCACTCTAGGGTGATTGGTCAAACCTCAAGTCTTTCACTGCATGTTATCATTCCCGGAAGTTTCCACCTCCAAGTGACTCGTTGTATAAACAAAGCGGGCGTGATTACAGCTGGCTGGAGGAAGAGTGCAGCCATTATTACGTCATAATGGACTCCGCTCTCGTAACCTCTTGTTCGCCCAGATTTCAGGCGAGGAAAAACTTTATAAAATCAGTTGAAAACATGGTCATGATGAGAGAAAGACTTTGACATTTGAAACATGTGAGTCAAGAGAGTTTTGTTTTCACAATAGTTGCCCTTTAAGCTCTTGGATAACGTTGGTAATGCAGGCAGGTGTTTGCACACTTTGCATGTCCTGTCAAGCGTTTAGTGATCGCACAACATCGATCAACCTTTTCGCCTGCGTGGCTGTACTCCGGGTACTCTTTTTGAAGCTAAAATAAGATCAAATCAAATTAGACGATGAATCAGTGACTAACTGGGGCGTAAAACCTGTGACCGGCGAGGCTCCGCCCCCTTGCGTCCAAAGCGTTCACTCTAATGAGTGATTAGTGCTGGAGCGGGCGTCACATGACCAGCCACAGAGCTCCGAGCAGCACTGTGTCATGGCGACCAAACCCGGTGAGTCCTGAGGAACCTCTAAATAGCTGCTGGTTTGAATCTCCGAACTACCTCTGGAGGATTGTTTTACTCGACGACAGACCGAGTTTACACTTCTGTTCACTGACTTGTGTGTGTTTTGTTCCAGTTGATGCTGATGAGATTAAGCGACTGGGAAAGAGGTTTAAGAAACTCGACCTGGATAACTCGGGCTCCCTCAGCGTGGATGAGTTTATGTCCCTACCCGAGCTCCAGCAGAACCCGCTGGTCCAGCGAGTTATTGACATATTTGACACTGATGGAAACGGAGAAGTAGACTTTAAAGGTAAAAACTACTTGTGTGTTGTCAGTGGAAATGATGAAAGTGTTGTAGGCCTCAGTGCAACCTCACCTGCCATCAATGGTCTGAGTTCAACATGATCATTTAAACAAGACTGAAACCAGTGATATAAACAAGGTCAAGTAGTTCCAACAATTGAATAGACTTGAACATAGTCATTATTTGATCTTGTTCTTTGATTTACTTTAATAGACGTTTGTAGTATTTTCTGTACAACAATGTACCAACTTATCATATACTTTAATCCACCTTTTATACATTAAGGATTGTGACATCATTTACAAATCCCAATTTAATAGATCATAGTGAAATGTTTAGAATTAAAGAGAAATCACAGGTAGATTCACTTTTAAACTGGTGCAAACTGAATCTGAACTTTTCTATCTTTTTTTTTTTCAGTCTTGTTCTCGGTACATCTTACTAATTGTGATGTTGGTTGTGTCTGTTTCTACAGAGTTCATCGAGGGCGTCTCTCAGTTCAGTGTCAAGGGAGACAAGGAGCAGAAGCTTCGCTGTGAGTTGATCTTTCATTTCGTTGTATGAAGGACGCTCAGTTTTGTGACGCTGACATTAGAACATGATGCAACGAACGTCATGGTAACAACACTGTGTTGAGAGGTCAAAATGATGACTCCGAGAACATTGTCAACGTCGGCAACATTTTGGTTGTTGTGATACAATTATGGTCATTTTAAGGATCACAACTAACTTCTGTGAGGAAAATTCAAGTGTTTTTTTATTGGTGTTTTATAATTTATGGAGCAAATTAACTTTCTTAGCCCCTGGGACGAGAGCAATAGGACAAATCATTAAGCATGCTAGAAGAATCGTGTCCTGAGGAGAGTCACCATTGCAAACACAAGGCTAATGAATACAATTGGCCAAACTGGTGATAATGGCGTAACCATGGTGACACTGTAAAGCTGCTACTAACAGCGTGGTGTCATCAATGCATCAGGAAGTTGATAAAAGTCTGTCGCCTTCAGTCGCATTCAGGATCTACGACATGGACAAGGACGGCTACATCTCCAACGGCGAGCTGTTCCAGGTTCTGAAGATGATGGTGGGCAACAACCTGAAGGACACTCAGCTGCAGCAGATCGTGGACAAGACCATCATCAACGCGGACAAGGACGGAGATGGACGGATATCCTTCGAAGAGTTCTGTGCTGTGAGTGTTCTTCTCTGGGCTCGCTTTCAACATGACGAATACCTGCCGTGACGCCTCTGTCTCCCCCTGCAGGTGGTCGGTGGTTTAGATATTCACAAAAAGATGGTGGTGGACGTGTGAGTTTCCCGACTGAAGATGTCTCTGTCGAAGACTCGGCCCACATCACACCCCCTTCCTCCCCCCTGAAGCCAAACGTCTACCGAGTCACTCGACAGAACTCGCACTTTAAAAGCCGCCGTTTGGTTTTTTTATTGCAGCGCGAGCGATTTTGTTGTGTGTAAATGTGTGTGTGCGCGCGTGTGTACGTTTCGAAATGTGACTTTGAAAATATTTATTTTATTGTTAATGAGAGTTTTAAGGATCTTTAGCTAAGTTTAAGGCGACGCAGCGTCTTGAAGTGCCAACAGGATTATTTTGTTGAGTCCAACCGCAGCAGTTTCTCTCTCTTTGCTACATTTCTGCGCCAACTTCCATTTATTGTTGGCGACATCATTTAGACTTGATTTACGATCTGACAAATCTAATCATGTAGCTAACACTTCCTGTGGACGCAGTGGTTTGTTAAATAAATCTCAAGTTATTCAGAAAGTTAAGCTTTTGATCTTCGTTGATAGATTTAAGAGTAGATTTTTTTTTTCCTTAAATGATTTTATAGACACACTTTTTTTGAAATCCACGCCATCGCTTTGTGTTTTTGAGGCATCCAATCTCAAGTTTTCCAAGGAGCTGAATGAAGTGTTCTTGTGACTCGCATGCAGTTGCGAAAGGTTATGTTAGAAGCCGATATGGAGGAAAAAATAGCTGTCGTGTCTGAATCCAAGCATCACGCGTAACGTGCTGTCAACAGTTCCAAGAAACATCCACAAAGTTGAATTGGTTAAAACAAACAACAAAAATGTGAAGCTATCAACCAAATGTCACGCAAGCATTTTGCCAAATCAAATGTTGACGACAGCTATTTTTTTGTCCATTTAGCAACTTATACGGATGGTTAAAAACATCATTTAGAGCAAAGACAATTGATAATAAAAAAAAACAGCTACAGCAGCTGCTGCTTCAAGTGTTAATCGCCACATTGTTGAAATTGACAGCTTCGTTTTATCTCGGCGCACGACAATTCTAACTTGCGAATCTCCGGCAAACGAAAGCTTCTGGCAGTGGCTCGGCCCGTCGGCGCATGGCTAACCAAGCGCAACCTTTAACCCCTGCACTCGTGAGCTCGACTTGGACGAATTCGACCGGACGATTGTCGCTGGCGTGTCGTGTTTGCATGCGTTTGTACAGCTCGCCTCTAACGTGCTCGTGATTCAGGTTTCAGTCTCAACGGTTTACAAAGGGGGCGGGGCCAGAGTCTTAACGTCTGTATGCACAATGTGCACGTGAACCTTTACACACACACACACATACACACACATCAACAGTTAAACGCGCGTTTCAAATCAACCTGTAAATTAAAAATGGTCAGAATGCTGAAACTATGGAATCATAAAGTGTTGAGTCATCATAAATGTTGAATCGTAACCTTCATATTACCAAGCTTGTGGTGGAACTTCCTTATTATGCACGTTTTTTGAATATTCATTTTGAGCGTCGACGCGTTTGCATGAACTTTGCACGTCTGTTGAGACGTCTGGCCCTGGGAC
Source organism: Callionymus lyra (assembly GCF_982586985.1). NCBI lineage: Eukaryota > Metazoa > Chordata > Actinopteri > Syngnathiformes > Callionymidae > Callionymus > Callionymus lyra. The sequence goes on from NC_141818.1 coordinate 31,426,688, forward strand.
ACGCCCACTTTTTTCTAATGAGTGAAAACTAAAGTTTGTGTGCATGCCGCTCGACTTTCTCTCCACAATTACACTCGATGTGAAAAATCTGTTAAACAAACGGTGACGCAAGTTTTTCTACGAACTCTTTTCTGCATGTTTACGACTTTTATCAGGAAAAGCTACTCCAAGTCGACGTAAAGGTTTCATGTGTAATTTGAACGTGTGTTTAATTGAGTTTAGTCTTGTGTCGGATGCAACTGTACAAGGATCCAACGGAAAGTTTTGGCTTTTGTACAAGTTTATTTGGCGGGCCGATGCCGTTTCTGACGTCACAGAAAAATAAAGTGAAAAGTTGTTTAAGAGCCGAACGTTGTTGGTGAATCCTCATTCCAGAGTTAAAGACTTGTTTTATTTGAACTTTTTATCAGATATTTATACCATAATTGATAGTATGTATTAATATTGATGTATTCAAAAGCTAAAGTCAGGATAATTCAATGTCATGCTCCTTTGAAAAGTTACAAATGACATACAAAAAGGACTGCAAAAAAATGACTATATACAGTATAAAGTTAAGGTGAATGATTTCTTTAAGAATTAAGTCTTTAATAAAATAGAAAAAATGAACACAAATTTTAAGTATAGTTTAATTTAACGTGTTAACACACTACTATTAAAGCAGTTTCATTAAAAAAAAACAACTTGATTTCAGAAAAAATAGGAACAAATATGAAAAAAAGATGCAGTAATACCGTTCAGTGTTTGTACTGGAAGTGATTAGTACAAAAGTTTCCACTCGATCGATCTAAAAAAAAGATCAAAAATGTTTGTTTCATCTACCGACATTGACAGGATTCTAAATTGTTAATTTAAAATCAAAGGATCAACGGAGAACAAGTCTGCTCGGTGTAGTTGAATCAAGTCATTGAGGTAAACCTGTGACCTCAGGTCAGTCATGTGGGCGGAGCCAGCTGTAGGCAGAGCTCCCTCTGGCGACGTCTCTCCATCGCTTGCCGCTTTTTCAGCTCGATCTCAGCCTCCGAACACGTCACTGAAACAAGATTCATGGTGTGAGCGAAGACAGTAGGGCGGGGTGAAAGGTCACAGTATCATTACCTGCTGGTACAAGCGGAAGCTTGTTGGGCTTCTTAAAGGTGAACTGCTGCTGCGATGGCGTAGCTCTCCTTCTTGAGGCGTCACTTCCTGTTTGTACAGAGCTGCCTTTTTCAAGCGTGGTTGGCTGAACGGCCGGGCTCAGATGGTTGCCGGTTCTGGATGTAGGTTGCAGGATCGATCTCTGGGTTGTTGGGCGGATCTGTGCGGTGGACACGTTCTGGATCTGGTTCTCCAGGTCATTGCAGACTTCACACAGGAGGTCATCGTCAGCCGGGTCGTCCCAGACCGGCTCGCAGGAAAAGATGGCATCCAAGTCATTGTTCAGGAAGTCATCCGAGATCACATCTGCAGATGTCACCTGACACATCGACCCCTCTGCAACTCCAGGAACTCTGATCTGGTCCAGTGTCTCAGTTTTTGATCTCAAATCAGAACCTAAGCTTGGTCCAAATGAGAATCTAGGCTGCGATCCGAGTTTGAACGTGGACCGCCGAGGTTTGCTCACTGGACTCACTTGACTCCCTCGCTGGTTTGAAGGTTTCTGAGTTGAGCATAGCTTTGGGGCGGTAAACTTAAATGGATCCTGAGTCATCTCCAGAACCAGCGAGTCTTCCAGAAAGTCGTCATTTTCCCAGTCATCTGGGAAGCCGCCCTGTGCTGCATCGTCTATCACCGAGATCTGCGATTCTTTGGTAGCCGAGTCCTTTCCTGACAAGTCTTCTGTCTTGACCCGACCGTCACCCGGCACCGGGTCCGTCCTCAGGTCTGTCAACAAATCTGAAACTTGGCTCAAATTTACGCTTATTTGCTGAGTTGGTTCATCGAACAAGAAGTCCAGGTCATCCATTTCTTTTGGGCTGTTCAACATCTGGGTAGCGGGTTGAACTCCGTGGTCAAACAGCAGGTCCTGGCTGTGGTCCAGGTCATCCTGACGATACATGTTCATGTCAAACTGTTGGGCCAGCTTCAGGAGGTCATCCACGCCGCTGGGCCTGAGAAAGAAACCACCACGAGTTGGAACCACAGAGGCACAGAACCACGTATGGGCGTCTCACCGAGGGGACTTCTTCTTGGGTTTTGGGGCCTGCGGGTCTGGCGTGCACGGAATCGCGACATTGTCTCCAATCCACTGCTCCAGCACCGGCTCTGACACCTTCGGTCTCCCATGCTGGAGGGCGACAGCTGTCAATCAACTTCCGTGTTATAAAAACAGGACGAGTCACATACCCGCGGAGCGATCCGGCTGACGATCTCCGATATATCCACGGAGCTTGAGATTTTGCTTCCTCGTTTACCTACAGGGATGCAACGTCATGTCCTGTCGGTTACCCTGGCAACAATGATCAACTCACCGGGTCTGAACGGTGACGTGTCCCATATGATGTCCTGCTGCTGGTCTGAGTCGTTTAGGGGAGACTCAAAGGTAAGAGCAGGTACGACCCTGGCTGGCCGGGTCGGAGTCTTGAAGTCTGTAAGACAAAGAGGATTCTTGATCCGAGACTTTTGACAATAACAAGAACGAAGAGGAAAGCATTGGTGGAGGAGAGGAGGAGGGTGTGAAGGAAAAGAGAAGATATGGGAAGTAGGAAAACAAAAAATGGATGAACCTTGACTTATACGTTTGGAATCGGAACAGTGAAAACGAGAGAGAGCTCGGAGGTGTACAGAACTGCAGGAGAACCCACTGACCAAAGTTCTGAGGCGAGTCCAGCTCCGCAGCAGGTGCCTGGTTCTGTTGAGTTTGTCTGAAGCTTCTGCTCAGTCGTTTACTTTTCGACTTCGAAGGCTCGTGGGAGTCAGTCCTGGCCCGTTGTGGTCTCCGGAATCCGTCCATGTCCACGAAAAATCACTTTAAAGTTGCCGCCAAAGTGGGTTGACTTGTTTACGCCGTTAAGTCTCAGAGACTCGTAGCTCCCGCCATGTTTGGATCGAGACACTTCCGGTTGCGAAATGGTGACGAGGTTCAGAGCTGCGCGCCGTTTGCGCATACAATCAGAGCTACATATTTAAAGAAACAAATGTATCCCAAACAATGTATATGTATCTATCATTTTCATTTGTGTTATTCTATTTTAATAACGGATTCATTCTCTGTTTATAATTGTATGATCGCGATGTATGTCAACTGCGCTTTCGACATTGTTTAATACAAATATCAATGTAACTAAAATGCATGCGTGCAATTCTTTTTAATGATGTATTTATTAACAGACACATGTAATCGTAGTGTCCTGATCAGTTTTTTCCCATTTATTTTTAAATTAAAAAAACACCTAAGGGCTGCGTTTAGTAAGTTTACCAGCAGATGGCGGTGTTGTCAATAGTTTCTCTTCCGTTAATAACAGCGCGATGTTCATAGATCATGTATTAAATTAAAACATAAATTCTGTTGGATTAGTCATACATCGCTTTGTTTCTTTATATGTTTGCATTCAAGAAAGAAATATTAAGTAGAGAAGGATAAGGTAAGTCAGCAACGTTAGAAAAATAAAAGTAATACTTAAAATAGGAAAAAAGAAAGAGTGGAAAGACAAAAAGATAATTTAAAGAGAAGAAATAATTGAAATAAGGGAAGACTTTAAGATGAAAGGGGATGAATAGGGTAAATGCGGAATGGTCGAGAGTAGTAACAAAAAAAGAATGATAGGATGAAGAGAAGGCTACATGACTTCAGACATCAGAGGAGGTCATGGTGAGAAGACTTGTTTGTCGCCTTCACTGTCAATGGGAATTCGCAGCAACATCATCATCAAGTCTCTCACATCTGTGCAATGTTTGTGCCGACGCGGCGACGACTCGTGAGTCCCTTTTGACGATTTTTCAGATGAAGGCTGTTTTGAGGACCCCCAGAAGAAGGCGATCTGACGAGGCGAGGGTAAATAATCCCTGGACGCAGCGCGACGTTCGAGCTGGAGACCCCTGGAGGAGCCACGGAGCATCACTGCTGCTGAGAGGAAAACATCTGAACTCCTTTTCAATGTTTGAAGCACTGATTTTTGAAAAATAAATCCACTTATTACAACAAGAAATATCTTGTTATTAAAAAATAAAAATAGTCTTCTGAAGACTCTTACTTTTTGATCACATAATGATGACATTAATACTCTAACCATCGCTATGGTTACTGCTTATATGAGTAATGTTGTCCCTATGTAACAAACTCTTAAGTAGTTATAGAGTATGATATAAAACAATTGTTGCTATGGTAACTGATTTTGTTGGGGACCATGGTTGCTGATGCTTGTAGACGCGTGTCTTTCACTTTGTAACTTAACTTACGCAGAACATCGGAACTTTTATTTTCGTCAACCCTCGAATAGAGACACAGAAAACTTTTCCATTCAACACTTTCTCCCAATTTATTGGGTTGTGTGTGACATCAGGAGTCGACGGTGACATCGTCGATTCAGATGTATTTCAGAGTCAAACCGTCTTCTGGATGAAGAGCCGAAGGTGCTGCATTCACTGTCTTCCGTGGTTTATGGAGAAACCCCAGGACAATCATAAAGAATATCCCACATGAGAGAAGATTAAATGCTTGTAATCTAATTAAGAGCTGAGTCGCTGGTTTACAGTCTCGGGGGACCATTGTCTGAACCAGGAGGAACTGGGACTAATTAATGCGGAGCCGAGCCAGAGATGTTCCGACACGTTCGCTGACTTGTGCCGACTCTGTCTTGACACGTTGGCCGACCTGTGCTGACTCAGTTCAGCTGATGTCATCAAGTTGACGAACAGCTGTAGGTGTTTATTCACCAGCTCTCCAGGTGAAGTGGGCGGAGCCTTCTAGAGCTACTTCCTGCAGGTGGCGCCATCACAAGTAGTGCCAGTGTCCTTCCACTGGACCTGCAAGTGCAACTTTGAGTGACTCGGTGCAGGTCTGTTGTTGTGCTATGTGCGTTCGTACCTGGTGGCCTGACATGTGTCCGTTCCTCCATGATAAACCCATCTGGGCCAAAAGGTCCCGACTCAATCGCTGTAGAGAGTGATGACATCATCAAGATACAGCTTCATTCGTTATTCATCAGTGAAAAACAAACTTGTGTCAACAGCAGATGATTGACAGCTGCAGTCTCTTGTCCCTTCTCTTGACTCATGAATGACTGAAGAGTTGAGGGACTGTTTGGCATCACTGTCAGGCAGTACTTGATGACTTATCATGTTGGGTTTACTGATAATGTTGTGTTTATTGATCCTGTTGTGTTTACTGATCATGTTGTGTTCACTGATCATGTTGTGTTTACTGATCATGTTGTGTTTACTGATCATGTTGTGTTTACTGATCATGTTGTGTTTACTGATGATGTTGTGTTTACTGATGATGTTGTGTTTACTGATCATGTTGTGTTTACTGATGATGTTGTGTTCACTGATCATGTTGTGTTTACTGATGATGTTGTGTTTACTGATCATGTTGTGTTTACTGATCATGTTGTGTTTACTGATGATGTTGTGTTTACTGATCATGTTGTGTTTACTGATGATGTTGTGTTTACCGATCATGTTGTGTTTACTGATGATGTTGTGTTTACTGATCATGTTGTGTTTACTGATGATGTTGTGTTTACTGATCATGTTGTGTTTACTGATCATGTTGGGTTTAGTGATCATGTTGTGTTCACTGATCATGTTGTGTTCACTGATCATGTTGTGTTCACTGATCATGTTTGTTTTACTGATCATGTTGTGTTTACTGATCATGTTGTGTTTACTGATCATGTTGGGTTTACTGATCATGTTGTGTTTACTGATCATGTTGTGTTTACTGATCATGTTGTGTTTACTGATCATGTTGGGTTTACTGATCATGTTGTGTTTAACTGATCATGTTGTGTTTACTGATCATGTTGTGTTTACTGATCATTTTGTGTTCACTGATCATGTTGTGTTTACTGATCGTGTTGTGTTTACTGATCATGTTGTGTTCACTGATCATGTTGTGTTCACTGATCATGTTGTGTTCACTGATCCTGTTGTGTTCACTGATCATGTTGTGTTTACTGATCATGTTGTGTTCACTGATCATGTTGTGTTTACTGATCATGTTGTGTTACTGATCATGTTGTGTTTACTGATCATGTTGGGTTTACTGATCATGTTGTGTTTACTGATCATGTTGTGTTCACTGATCATGTTGTGTTCACTGATCATGTTGTGTTCACTGATCATGTTGTGTTTACTGATCATGTTGTGTTCACTGATCATGTTGTGTTCACTGATCATGTTGTGTTCACTGATCATGTTGTGTTCACTGATCATGTTGTGTTTACTGATGATGTTGTGTTTACTGATCATGTTGTGTTTACTGATCATGTTGTGTTCACTGATCATGTTGTGTTTACTGATCATGTTGTGTTTACTGATGATGTTGTGTTTACTGATGATGTTGTGTTTACTGATGATGTTTTGTTTACTGATGATGTTGTGTTTACTGATCATGTTGTGTTTACTGATTATGTTGTGTTCACTGATCATGTTGTGTTTACTGATCATGTTGTGTCCACTGATCATGTTGTGTTTACTGATGATGTTGTGTTTACTGATCATGTTGTGTTTACTGATTATGTTGTGTTCACTGATCATGTTGTGTTTACTGATCATGTTGTGTTTACTGATCATGTTGTGTTTACTGATCATGTTGTGTCCACTGATCATGTTGTGTTCACTGCTCATGTTGTGTTTACTGATCGTGTTGTGTCCACTGATCATGTTGTGTTCACTGATCATGTTGTGTTTACTGATCATGTTGTGTTTACTGATCATGTTGTGTTCACTGATCATGTTGTGTTTACTGATCATGTTGTGTTTACTGATCATGTTGTGTCCACTGATCATGTTGTGTTTACTGATCATGTTGTGTTTACTGATCATGTTGTGTCCACTGATCATGTTGTGTTCACTGATCATGTTGTGTTTACTGATCATGTTGTGTCCACTGATCATGTTGTGTTCACTGATCATGTTGTGTTTACTGATCATGTTGTGTCCACTGATCATGTTGTGTTCACTGATCATGTTGTGTTTACTGATCATGTTGTGTCCACTGATCATGTTGTGTTCACTGACAATGTTGTGTTTACTAACTAAATTTTTTTTCTATGTCACATGTTTTGTTTACTGACCATGTTGTCTTCACTGACTATGTTGTGTTCACTGACCATGTTGTGTTTACTGACTCATATTATTTTCTATGTCACATGTTGTGTTCACTGTTCATGTTATGTTTACTGATCATGTTGTGTTTACTGACTCATATTATTTTCTATGTCACATGTTGCGTATACTGACCATATTGTGTTCACTGACTATGTTGTGTTCACTGATCATGTTGTGTTCACTGATACTGTTGTTTTCAATGACTAATGTTGTCTTTATTGACCAATGTTGTTTTCACTAAGTCATGTTGTGTTTACTGACCTCTTGTGTTCACTAACTGTTGTTTTAACTGATCCATATTTGTTTTGAATAATGCTATGTTCACTGACTTGTTTCGTGGTCAGTGAGTTATGACACATTCACGGAGCCACGGTGCTTTCACTGACCTGATCTGTTTGACTGGTCAATCATAGGCTGGACGATTCGTCTCCTAGCGTTGATGAACCTGACGCGGGTGAAGTAAACAAAACAGTTAGCATGTGGACAAGTCACTAAAACATTCTTGTTTCGCTCTGATTGGCTGGTTCTCTCCTAATAGCCAACATCCTGTAACGTGTAATTGAGGGTCAAAGTTCAACAACGTGGTTAAACAGATGAAGGCTGTCACCCTGGTATGTGTGACCCTCATGCTATTCTGTTTCCAGGACTCACCAGTTGTTGACCTGCAGGACGGTGAGTCCAGTGTCGGCCGCCAGCTGCCTCTTCTGCTCCTCAGACGGGTACGGATGCTGCACACACACAGGTCAGAGGTCAACGGCATACCTTAACAGTTTTATTTTAAATTAACTTCAATTATTCATCGCTATTTTTGCGCGTTTTTCTTTTTTGTGAGTTTTTATCGCCCCTGAAAAATATTTAAATTTACATAAAATATTTTTGGGAAAATTTTAAAGATAAAAAGTTGTATAAAATACAATTAAATCAAGCATATTTAGCTTGATTTTATACTTTTTCGCGACTTTATTATTTTTACGCCGGCCCCTGGGGGAATGTACTTGCTCACCGCCGGTCCAGACGACTCGGGTTTTCGAGTCAGTTAGAGGTCCAGCTCATGAAAACATCATCCATCATCTCTGACAGGCCCCGCAGGGACCCGGGGGCCCGGCCCAGAGCTCCGGCCGCATTCATCGGCCCTCCCACATCTGCTGCTCCGGGTTCAGGTCCGAGTACAGGCGTGCGTGAAGGACTTTGATGAATTAAAGGACGCAAATTCCAGGACTTGCGTAGACCACAATAGACCTCTTTGCACAAAGATACACATGGTGGGACTCTTTACTTAACACTGTAGGACTCTAATTGACATGAGTACATTCTCCAGTAGCCATTGCCAGGCTCTACAGTAGAAGTCTTCTCTTTACTGAACTTTGTAGGATTCATCTCTGGTGGATATTGTAGGGCTCCCCGGTCATTAGTGCATGTATCTCCAGTAGATATTCTTCGATCATGTTGTACGAATTCTCATGTCTGCGGGACTCACCTTTGAACGTTCTCCAGATAACTTGTTAATATTGCATAGTTATGGTTTCGTAGTGTCATGATGTTTGTAGATGTTGTAGGACTCTCCAGTTAAAGTCGCAGGATTCTCGTGGAAACCTCATCACGTATTTCACCAAAACATACAAGGACTCATGGTCAGTCAGAGGTTCGAGACCCCGGCATGACCCAAGACTGAAGACCCTGTCCACAGTTTTATAACCTCCTCTCCAGCAGGTGGCGTCAGCACATACCGTCAGGTGCTGGAAGAGCCACGCCCGCAGCAGGTTGGTGGCCACTTTCGGGAAAATTCCTCGCTTCTTGTTGAGAAATTTGACCCTGTCGGAGTCACCGTCGTCGCTGGTGCTCGGGGAAGCCGTGCATTCCTCCGGGAAGTCACCTGACCACACGAGATGACCACAGTGAGAACACCAGTCTCAAGGTTGGGAGAGACAAACGCACACCTTGCTCGCTGCAGTCGTCGCTGGGGTGGGACAGGTGAGTCTCTGCCGAGCGAACCGACACAGAGTCTTCGTTCTCCTGAGTCCAACAGACCTGAAGGTGGAAGAACCTCTGTCACGATGAACAAACGGAAACCTCGACCGTTGTCTTACCTGATCACCGTTTGACACAATCTCATCTGTGTCTGACTTGTTCCCCTCCTGGATCACCAGGTCCACGGGCATCTTCCCCTTCAGACAGCTGATGTAGCGCTGGCAGAAGTTGTCACAAAGCTCGTGCACCTGAAGGCAACATCACACGTCACCACTTGAGGGCGTCTTCTCTGACCAGGGCCAAAGTCCTCCGCAGTGGTCAGTAAATCGTGGCTGATCTGCTAATTCTGGATTAGCCAACGTTGAGAACATATAAACGGCTAATCTTGTCAGGCAAGATTAAGGAACATATGGTGATACGTTAAAGGGTCTGACCTTCTCCAGCTCCAACAGGTGGAAGCGCAGCACCTGGATCGCTTCCATCATCTGAAAATATAAACTCTGATTAGAGATCTGCCACCTTTGCCAGTAAATATAACTCAAACATAGTGAATAGATGTTATCCCTCTGTCTTTAGCTTGACATGAGCCAATAAAGCCAATGATATTGGATAAAACTCTTACTTTACACGTTAAAAAGATGATGCTTGAGAATTTAAAGCGAAAGCTAAAGCTCAAGGTGCTAAAGCAGGGGCTGCTATAAACCTTTTATTTAGCAACTCCAAAGCTGTCATTACTAGGGTACAATGTGAAATACCCTAAGTTATTTGAATGTTTTCTAACTTTTCTGTCTATTTTGTTTTTCTCAGCTTTAGCTGAATTAAGTAGTAGGAATTAAGAGTCAAACGTGATAGAGTTCAGGGTAGCACTAACTCGCCAAAATCAACCCGACCCTGACTTTTACCTTAATCTTAAAGCTGGAGAAGCTAATGCTAGGTATAGAGAAGCTAATCACATAACACTAAGGATCTGTCAGTACAACATCTGGGAAACATGCACGATCTGTGGGCGTATGCTAGCGCAAGAAAATTGTCTCGTCTCAATATTGCCATTCAGCAACGAGTAAACTAGTAGTCGTCAGTACAAGATCTGGGAAAGTATGGCGTTTTATTTGTGCCTATTTCTTGAGCATGCGGTTAGAAATTTTGAGCACCTGAGACTATGTTTTGCGCGCACGTTAGTGATAGTTTGCATGTTATTTTTACTATAACAAAAAAAAAAGTGGTTCGAACAAACAAAAATCTCTTTGACGTTCAATAAATCTCACTTTGCGCACGCTTTGCTACTGCTGTACGAGTGCTCATCTCCCTATGAGCGCCCGGATTTTCTTCTGTAAATAAAAAAAGTGAAAAAAATAAAGGAAATTCACTCAGAAAAGTTGATTTTTCTTGATATATTTTTAAGACTTTGCTGTGTTTTACAAAGGGCGTCCCCAGCCATGGTCAGAGATGTCTGGGGGAGCCTTAGGATGGTAAGGTCTACACTGACATACTCTGTATACATACTGTCTAAATCAGGTTGCCATAGAAACAAGCGAATCAAGACAGGCCATTGTATAAAGTCAAAAGTCCAGATCGTGCAGAGTTCCTAGATCGTGTACCACAATGATGGAATACTACAACTATCATAAACATAAAGGAAGAGAACATAGTTGCCCCAGAAGCATTCCGAACATCATTTACTCACCAGATGATCCGACTCTGGATTCAACGAATATACATTTGTTTCTGATCTGATCTGTGAGAGATGATGAGAGTTTATGTTGAAGTTACATACGTATGTTAGCAACACACAAGTAAGTGACAGGAACACACTTCAATACAAAGGAATAAAGACATTACATGTGCAGAAAACCACACATCTATACACATGCAAACAACAGTACACACAGCAGAAGAAAAACTGAAGAAAAACAAAACTGTGGTGCACACACGTATTTGGAGAAGGCGGCAATGTCCTCATCGAAGGAGTCGGAAGAGCAGACTTCGCCGCTGCTGACACCGCCGTCTCGAGGCGTGCACGTGGCCAGTTCACACTTGTGGAATATGAGCGCGAGCAGTGGGAACAACGGATGGCTGAGGAGACAGAGACACCTGATTGGCTGATGGACGGAGAGTCAACAAGGTACCGAGGTGACAATTGACGTGTGAATGGTTAGTTGGAAAGCTTTGTCGTATCACCTGTAGATGGCGTCTTTGTCTCTCCTGGCGGCGTCCTCCGCTCTGCAGGGTGTGTACGTGTGGTCGGAGTAAGGACCGGGCATGACGGAGAGATGGACGGTGTGCAGTGCCCGAGGTTGCGGGTGCAAATCTCCGTAGCCTCCGCCCCCTCCCTCCAGTCCAAAGTGAGCAAAGTCCTCGTACTGTGATAGTATGTGTATGTGTGTGAGAAAGACCACGTTTGTGTGTTTGAGAGAGAGACAGAGTGTGTGTGTGTCCATGTGTGTGTTTATATGAGAGAATATGCGTGTTTGTGTGTGTGAAAGACAGGGAGGGAGAAGAGTGAAGGTAAAATAACTGAAATTTAAATAATACATCTATTTTATTTTGTCAGCATTCTGTGTGTTTGTTAAATCGAAGCACTGACAACACAACTCCTCTGACATGTTTCAAATGTTGAAGTCTGCCTCTCCAATGTGCAGTAAGTCTCTCATCATGACCATGTTTTGAAGTTTTTAATCTATAAAGTTCTCCCACGTCCAAGGAGAGGTTACGAGAGCGGAGTCCATTATGACGTAATAATGGCTTCACTCCTCCTCCAGCCAGCTGTAATCACACCCAGATTTGTTTGTATGACGAGTCCCTTGGAGGTGGACACTTACGGGGTGATTGAAACACCGTGACCAATCACAGAAAAGTGGGTGTGGTTACGGTGAACCAATTTCATTTCCAGAAAAACAAATAGTTTTCAGTGGGCGGGGCTTAAGATAATTTTCTAATGTGAATGATGATGATTAATTATGAAAAGAGAGTTTAGTACAAACAGACACTGATGATACAATAGAGTCTAACATCTATTTAAGAGACAATAAAACCAAACTTTTTTTTTCACATTTCTTGTCTTTAAAATACCATCATTTTTAAATTTTACAACTATAAATCTCTCTCTGTCTCCCAAACACACACACATACATACACACACACGCACACACACACACACCCACCCACACAAACACAAACACATACACACACACGCTTAATCAAGTGTTTTTTATTTATTAAACTCTTTCACAGTATACCTGACTTAATAAAGTGAGAAGTCACACAGTAGAAATATGGACTTGCATAAATGTTAACTAAGGTTCTAACACCGTACACTAAAATGTTCTAACACCCTACACTAAAATGTTCTATCACCGTACTCTAAAATGTTCTAACACCGTACACTATAATGTTCTAACACCGTACACTATAATGTTCTAACACAGTACACAAATATTTCTAACACCGTACACTATAATGTTCTAACACCGTACACTAAAATGTTCTAACACCGTACACTATAATGTTCTAACACAGTACACAAATATTTCTAACACCGTACACTATAATGTTCTAACACCGTTCACTATAATGTTCTAACACCGTACACTATAATGTTCTAACACAGTACACAAATATTTCTAACACCGTACACTATAATGTTCTAACACAGTACACTATAATGTTCTAACACAGTACACAAATATTTCTAACACCGTACACTATAATGTTCTAACACCGTACACTATAATGTTCTAACACCGTACACTATAATGTTCTAACACAGTACAAAAATATTTCTAACACCGTACACTCTTTCACAGTATACCTGACTTAATAAAGTGAGAAGTCACACAGTAGAAATATGGACTTGCATAAATGTTAACTAAGGTTCTAACACCGTACACTAAAATGTTCTAACACCCTACACTAAAATGTTCTATCACCGTACTCTAAAATGTTCTAACACCGTACACTATAATGTTCTAACACCGTACACTATAATGTTCTAACACAGTACACAAATATTTCTAACACCGTACACTATAATGTTCTAACACCGTACACTAAAATGTTCTAACACCGTACACTATAATGTTCTAACACAGTACACAAATATTTCTAACACCGTACACTTTAATGTTCTAACACCGTACACTATAATGTTCTAACACCGTACACTATAATGTTCTAACACAGTACACAAATATTTCTAACACCGTACACTATAATGTTCTAACACCGTACACTATAATGTTCTAACACAGTACACAAATATTTCTAACACCGTACACTATAATGTTCTAACACCGTACACTATAATGTTCTAACACCGTACACTATAATGTTCTAACACCGTACACTATAATGTTCTAACACAGTACACAAATATTTCTAACACCGTACACTATAATGTTCAAACACCTTACACTATAATGTTCTAACACAGTACACAAATATTTCTAACACCGTACACTATAATGTTCTAACACCGTACACTATAATGTTCTAACACCGTACACTATAATGTTCTAACACAGTACACAAATATTTCTAACACCGTACACTCTTTCACAGTATACCTGACTTAATAAAGTGAGAAGTCACATAGTAGAAATATGGACTTGCATAAATGTTAACTAAGGTTCTAACACCGTACACTAAAATGTTCTAACACCCTACACTAAAATGTTCTATCACCGTACTCTAAAATGTTCTAACACCGTACACTATAATGTTCTAACACCGTACACTATAATGTTCTAACACAGTACACAAATATTTCTAACACCGTACACTATAATGTTCTAACACCGTACACTAAAATGTTCTAACACCGTACACTATAATGTTCTAACACAGTACACAAATATTTCTAACACCGTACACTATAATGTTCTAACACCGTACACTATAATGTTCTAACACAGTACACAAATATTTCTAACACCGTACACTATAATGTTCTAACACCGTACACTATAATGTTCTAACACAGTACACAAATATTTCTAACACCGTACACTATAATGTTCTAACACCGTACACTATAATGTTCTAACACCGTACACTATAATGTTCTAACACCGTACACTATAATGTTCTAACACAGTACACAAATATTTCTAACACCGTACACTATAATGTTCTAACACTGTACACTATAATGTTCTAACACAGTACACAAATATTTCTAACACCGTACACTATAATGTTCTAACACAGTACACAAATATTTCTAACACCGTACACTATAATGTTCTAACCCTACACTTTCCATGATTAGCCGTTATTATTTTCCAAGAATATTTTTACACATTTGAGTAAATAAATACTGGAGTAAAACACCATTACATTCCTGAATATTAAATGTGTAAAAGCGAGCTATTATCTGAAAAATCAAATTGACAATATAGTTTTAAAGAATCATAGAAAACAACCATTAAATAAAAATATTTTTCTGTGATATCATATTTTTAAATCCCTACGAAGAGACGTTTTAATCATCAAACTATCAAATAAACAACTATTTTGACGGACGTTTAAGTGATGAAATGTTTTAAGTTTTTCCACGCACCCTTAGCGCCATCGGAGCCGAACTCCCGCTGACTCCTGCGGGTCCAAACACTCGGTGCCAACAAGATTATTCTAATGTCCTCCAGAACCAGGAGAAGGTTTCTCTGACCCGCCGCAGGGTCAACTGGCTCGGGCCTCGAAGCTCGGGTCCGGCAGGAATGTCCCGGAGAGACGCGTCTGGACGTCGATGGGACACGAAGCGGATCCGAGATCTGAGTCTCGGAGTTAAAACCTGAAGTAGTGATGAGGCGTGTGTGAGGGGGGGGGAGGGGGGCTTCCTTTAAGCGCTCCTGCTGGTGATGGACGAGAAGCGCTTTAAAAAGAAGAAACTCTCTTTATTTCACTCTTTAACACCCGTTTATTTAACTTAACTATGTAATACGAGTCGTCGAATTACAATTGGTCGTTCACAACAAATAGTAGCATCATTGCGCTAATGACTACAATCAATAAAACCTGCGCTTTTTTTTGTCTCGACTTTACAGTCGAAGCTGAAAAATTGACAATGTATTCACTAAAATCGGACATCTGATAAAATTCAAAATTGTATGTAACATTTAAAAGGCTGTCATGAAGAATTGTGTTCAAAGTAAATTGTCTCAGGAATGATCTGCAAACTAATATACTATTTAAACACGTCTTTTTCAGCGTGTTTATACGTATTAAGTACTACTGCCATCTAGCGGTGGTCTGAGTCAACACAACTAGAGTTTCAGTGAACTGTAGTTTGGGCCATTATACATTATGACCCGAGACTGAAACATTATGACCAGAGACTGAAACATTATGACCAGAGACTGAAACATTATGACCCGAGACTGAAACATTATGACCAGAGACTGAAACATTATGACCAGAGACTAAAACATTATGACCAGAGACTGAAACATTATGACCAGAGACTGAAACATTATGACCAGAGACTGAAACATTATGACCAGAGACTGAAACATTATGACCAGAGACTGAAACATTATGACCAGAGACTAAAACATTATGACCAGAGACTGAAACATTATGACCAGAGACTAAAACATTATGACCAGAGACTGAAACATTATGACCAGAGACTGAAACAATATGACCAGAGACTGAAACATTATGACCAGAGACTGAACCAATATGACCAGAGTCTGAAACATTATGACCAGAGACTGAAAAAATATGACCAGAGACTAAAACATTATGACCAGAGACTGAAACATTATGACCAGAGACTGAAACAATATGACCAGAGACTGAAACATTATGACCAGAGACTGAAACATTATGACCAGAGACTGAAACAATATGACCAGAGACTGAAACATTATGACCAGAGACTGAAACAATATGACCAGAGACTAAAACATTATGACCAGAGACTAAAACATTATGACCAGAGACTGAAACATTATGACCAGAGACTGAAACAATATGACCAGAGACTGAAACATTATGACCAGAGACTGAACCAATATGACCAGAGACTAAAACATTATGACCAGAGACTGAAACATTATGACCAGAGACTGAAACAATATGACCAGAGACTGAAACATTATGACGAGAGACTGAAACAATATGACCAGAGACTAAAACATTATGACTAGAGACTGAAAAATTATGACCAGAGACTGAAACATTATGACCAGAGACTGAAACATTATGACCAGAGACTGAAACAATATGACGAGAGACTAAAACATTATGACCAGAGACTGAAACATTATGACCAGAGACTGAAACAATATGACCAGAGACTGAAACATTATGACCAGAGACTGAAACAATATGACCAGAGACTAAAACATTATGACCAGAGACTGAAACATTATGACCAGAGAATAAAACATTATGACCAGAGACTGAAACATTATGACCAGAGACTGAAACAATATGACCAGAGACTAAAACATTATGACCAGAGATTAAAACATTATGACCAGAGACTGAAACAATATGACCAGAGACTGAAACATTATGACCAGAGACTGAAACAATATGACCAGAGACTGAAACATTATGACCAGAGACTGAACCAATATGACCAGAGACTGAAACAATATGACCAGAGACTGAAACATTATGACCAGGGACTGAACCAATATGACCAGAGACTAAAACATTATGACCAGAGACTAAAACATTATGACCAGAGACTGAAACATTATGACCAGAGACTGAAACAATATGACCAGAGACTGAAACATTATGACCAGAGACTGAACCAATATGACCAGAGACTAAAACATTATGACCAGAGACTGAAACATTATGACCAGAGACTGAAACAATATGACCAGAGACTGAAACATTATGACCAGAGACTAAACATTATGACCAGAGACTGAAACATTATGACCAGAGACTGAAACATTATGACCAGAGACTAAAACATTATGACCAGAGACTGAAACATTATGACCAGAGACTGAAACAATATGACCCGAGACTGAAACATTATGACCAGAGACTGAACCAATATGACCAGAGACTGAAACTTTATGACCAAAGACTGAAACATTATGACCCGAGACTGAAACATTATGACCAGAGACTGAAACATTATGACCAGAGACTAAAACATTATGACCAGAGACTGAAACATTATGACCAGAGACTAAAACATTATGACCAGAGACTGAAACATTATGACCAGAGACTGAAACAATATGACCAGAGACTGAAACATTATGACCAGAGACTGAACCAATATGACCAGAGTCTGAAACATTATGACCAGAGACTGAAAAAATATGACCAGAGACTAAAACATTATGACCAGAGACTGAAACATTATGACCAGAGACTGAAACAATATGACCAGAGACTGAAACATTATGACCAGAGACTGAAACATTATGACCAGAGACTGAAACAATATGACCAGAGACTGAAACATTATGACCAGAGACTGAAACAATATGACCAGAGACTAAAACATTATTACCAGAGACTAAAACATTATGACCAGAGACTGAAACATTATGACCAGAGACTGAAACAATATGACCAGAGACTGAAACATTATGACCAGAGACTGAACCAATATGACCAGAGACTAAAACATTATGACCAGAGACTGAAACATTATGACCAGAGACTGAAACAATATGACCAGAGACTGAAACATTATGACCAGAGACTGAAACAATATGACCAGAGACTAAAACATTATGACTAGAGACTGAAAAATTATGACCAGAGACTGAAACATTATGACCAGAGACTGAAACATTATGACCAGAGACTGAAACAATATGACCAGAGACTAAAACATTATGACCAGAGACTGAAACATTATGACCAGAGACTGAAACAATATGACCAGAGACTGAAACATTATGACCAGAGACTGAAACAATATGACCAGAGACTAAAACATTATGACCAGAGACTGAAACATTATGACCAGAGAATAAAACATTATGACCAGAGACTGAAACATTATGACCAGAGACTGAAACAATATGACCAGAGACTAAAACATTATGACCAGAGATTAAAACATTATGACCAGAGACTGAAACAATATGACCAGAGACTGAAACATTATGACCAGAGACTGAAACAATATGACCAGAGACTGAAACATTATGACCAGAGACTGAACCAATATGACCAGAGACTGAAACAATATGACCAGAGACTGAAACATTATGACCAGGGACTGAACCAATATGACCAGAGACTAAAACATTATGACCAGAGACTAAAACATTATGACCAGAGACTGAAACATTATGACCAGAGACTGAAACAATATGACCAGAGACTGAAACATTATGACCAGAGACTGAACCAATATGACCAGAGACTAAAACATTATGACCAGAGACTGAAACATTATGACCAGAGACTGAAACAATATGACCAGAGACTGAAACATTATGACCAGAGACTAAACATTATGACCAGAGACTGAAACATTATGACCAGAGACTGAAACATTATGACCAGAGACTAAAACATTATGACCAGAGACTGAAACATTATGACCAGAGACTGAAACAATATGACCCGAGACTGAAACATTATGACCAGAGACTGAACCAATATGACCAGAGACTGAAACATTATGACCAAAGACTGAAAAAATATGACCAGAGACTAAAACATTATGACCAGAGACTGAAACATTATGACCAGAGACTGAAACAATATGACCAGAGACTGAAACATTATGACCAGAGACTGAAACAATATGACCAGAGACTAAAACATTATGACCAGAGACTAAAACATTATGACCAGAGACTGAAACAATATGACCAGAGACTGAAACACTATGACCAGAGACTGAAACAATATGACCAGAGACTAAAACATTATGACCAGAGACTGAAACATTATGACCAGAGACTGAAACAATATGATCAGAGACTGAAACATTATGACCAGAGACTAAAACATTATGACCAGAGATTAAAACATTATGACCAGAGACTGAAACAATATGACCAGAGACTGAAACATTATGACCAGAGACTGAAACAATATGACCAGAGACTGAAACATTATGACCAGAGACTGAACCAATATGACCAGAGACTGAAACAATATGACCAGAGACTGAAACATTATGACCAGGGACTGAACCAATATGACCAGAGACTAAAACATTATGACCAGAGACTAAAACATTATGACCAGAGACTGAAACATTATGACCAGAGACTGAAACAATATGACCAGAGACTGAAACATTATGACCAGAGACTGAACCAATATGACCAGAGACTAAAACATTATGACCAGAGACTGAAACATTATGACCAGAGACTGAAACAATATGACCAGAGACTGAAACACTATGACCAGAGACTGAAACAATATGACCAGAGACTAAAACATTATGACCAGAGACTGAAACATTATGACCAGAGACTGAAACAATATGATCAGAGACTGAAACATTATGACCAGAGACTAAAACATTATGACCAGAGATTAAAACATTATGACCAGAGACTGAAACAATATGACCAGAGACTGAAACATTATGACCAGAGACTGAAACAATATGACCAGAGACTGAAACATTATGACCAGAGACTGAACCAATATGACCAGAGACTGAAACAATATGACCAGAGACTGAAACATTATGACCAGGGACTGAACCAATATGACCAGAGACTAAAACATTATGACCAGAGACTAAAACATTATGACCAGAGACTGAAACATTATGACCAGAGACTGAAACAATATGACCAGAGACTGAAACATTATGACCAGAGACTGAACCAATATGACCAGAGACTAAAACATTATGACCAGAGACTGAAACATTATGACCAGAGACTGAAACAATATGACCAGAGACTGAAACATTATGACCAGAGACTAAACATTATGACCAGAGACTGAAACATTATGACCAGAGACTGAAACATTATGACCAGAGACTAAAACATTATGACCAGAGACTGAAACATTATGACCAGAGACTGAAACAATTTGACCCGAGACTGAAACATTATGACCAGAGACTGAACAAATATGACCAGAGACTGAAACATTATGACCAAAGACTGAAACATTATGACCCGAGACTGAAACATTATGACCAGAGACTGAAACATTATGACCAGAGACTAAAACATTATGACCAGAGACTGAAACATTATGACCAGAGACTAAAACATTATGACCAGAGACTGAAACATTATGACCAGAGACTGAAACAATATGACCAGAGACTGAAACATTATGACCAGAGACTGAACCAATATGACCAGAGTCTGAAACATTATGACCAGAGACTGAAAAAATATGACCAGAGACTAAAACATTATGACCAGAGACTGAAACATTATGACCAGAGACTGAAACAATATGACCAGAGACTGAAACATTATGACCAGAGACTGAAACATTATGACCAGAGACTGAAACAATATGACCAGAGACTGAAACATTATGACCAGAGACTGAACCAATATGACCAGAGACTAAAACATTATGACCAGAGACTGAAACATTATGACCAGAGACTGAAACAATATGACCAGAGACTGAAACATTATGACGAGAGACTGAAACAATATGACCAGAGACTAAAACATTATGACTAGAGACTGAAAAATTATGACCAGAGACTGAAACATTATGACCAGAGACTGAAACATTATGACCAGAGACTGAAACAATATGACCAGAGACTAAAACATTATGACCAGAGACTGAAACATTATGACCAGAGACTGAAACAATATGACCAGAGACTGAAACATTATGACCAGAGACTGAAACAATATGACCAGAGACTAAAACATTATGACCAGAGACTGAAACATTATGACCAGAGAATAAAACATTATGACCAGAGACTGAAACATTATGACCAGAGACTGAAACAATATGACCAGAGACTAAAACATTATGACCAGAGATTAAAACATTATGACCAGAGACTGAAACAATATGACCAGAGACTGAAACATTATGACCAGAGACTGAAACAATATGACCAGAGACTGAAACATTATGACCAGAGACTGAACCAATATGACCAGAGACTGAAACAATATGACCAGAGACTGAAACATTATGACCAGGGACTGAACCAATATGACCAGAGACTAAAACATTATGACCAGAGACTAAAACATTATGACCAGAGACTGAAACATTATGACCAGAGACTGAAACAATATGACCAGAGACTGAAACATTATGACCAGAGACTGAACCAATATGACCAGAGACCAAAACATTATGACCAGAGACTGAAACATTATGACCAGAGACTGAAACAATATGACCAGAGACTGAAACATTATGACCAGAGACTAAACATTATGACCAGAGACTGAAACATTATGACCAGAGACTGAAACATTATGACCAGAGACTAAAACATTATGACCAGAGACTGAAACATTATGACCAGAGACTGAAACAATATGACCCGAGACTGAAACATTATGACCAGAGACTGAACCAATATGACCAGAGACTGAAACATTATGACCAAAGACTGAAACATTATGACCCGAGACTGAAACATTATGACCAGAGACTGAAACATTATGACCAGAGACTAAAACATTATGACCAGAGACTGAAACATTATGACCAGAGACTAAAACATTATGACCAGAGACTGAAACATTATGACCAGAGACTGAAACAATATGACCAGAGACTGAAACATTATGACCAGAGACTGAACCAATATGACCAGAGTCTGAAACATTATGACCAGAGACTGAAAAAATATGACCAGAGACTAAAACATTATGACCAGAGACTGAAACATTATGACCAGAGACTGAAACAATATGACCAGAGACTGAAACATTATGACCAGAGACTGAAACATTATGACCAGAGACTGAAACAATATGACCAGAGACTGAAACATTATGACCAGAGACTGAAACAATATGACCAGAGACTAAAACATTATGACCAGAGACTAAAACATTATGACCAGAGACTGAAACATTATGACCAGAGACTGAAACAATATGACCAGAGACTGAAACATTATGACCAGAGACTGAACCAATATGACCAGAGACTAAAACATTATGACCAGAGACTGAAACATTATGACCAGAGACTGAAACAATATGACCAGAGACTGAAACATTATGACGAGAGACTGAAACAATATGACCAGAGACTAAAACATTATGACTAGAGACTTAAAAATTATGACCAGAGACTGAAACATTATGACCAGAGACTGAAACATTATGACCAGAGACTGAAACAATATGACCATAGACTAAAACATTATGACCAGAGACTGAAACATTATGACCAGAGACTGAAACAATATGACCAGAGACTGAAACATTATGACCAGAGACTGAAACAATATGACCAGAGACTAAAACATTATGACCAGAGACTGAAACATTATGACCAGAGAATAAAACATTATGACCAGAGACTGAAACATTATGACCAGAGACTGAAACAATATGACCAGAGACTAAAACATTATGACCAGAGATTAAAACATTATGACCAGAGACTGAAACAATATGACCAGAGACTGAAACATTATGACCAGAGACTGAAACAATATGACCAGAGACTGAAACATTATGACCAGAGACTGAACCAATATGACCAGAGACTGAAACAATATGACCAGAGACTGAAACATTATGACCAGGGACTGAACCAATATGACCAGAGACTAAAACATTATGACCAGAGACTAAAACATTATGACCAGAGACTGAAACATTATGACCAGAGACTGAAACAATATGACCAGAGACTGAAACATTATGACCAGAGACTGAACCAATATGACCAGAGACTAAAACATTATGACCAGAGACTGAAACATTATGACCAGAGACTGAAACAATATGACCAGAGACTGAAACATTATGACCAGAGACTAAACATTATGACCAGAGACTGAAACATTATGACCAGAGACTGAAACATTATGACCAGAGACTAAAACATTATGACCAGAGACTGAAACATTATGACCAGAGACTGAAACAATATGACCCGAGACTGAAACATTATGACCAGAGACTGAACCAATATGACCAGAGACTGAAACATTATGACCAAAGACTGAAAAAATATGACCAGAGACTAAAACATTATGACCAGAGACTGAAACATTATGACCAGAGACTGAAACAATATGACCAGAGACTGAAACATTATGACCAGAGACTGAAACAATATGACCAGAGACTAAAACATTATGACCAGAGACTAAAACATTATGACCAGAGACTGAAACAATATGACCAGAGACTGAAACACTATGACCAGAGACTGAAACAATATGACCAGAGACTAAAACATTATGACCAGAGACTGAAACATTATGACCAGAGACTGAAACAATATGATCAGAGACTGAAACATTATGACCAGAGACTAAAACATTATGACCAGAGATTAAAACATTATGACCAGAGACTGAAACAATATGACCAGAGACTGAAACATTATGACCAGAGACTGAAACAATATGACCAGAGACTGAAACATTATGACCAGAGACTGAACCAATATGACCAGAGACTGAAACAATATGACCAGAGACTGAAACATTATGACCAGGGACTGAACCAATATGACCAGAGACTAAAACATTATGACCAGAGACTAAAACATTATGACCAGAGACTGAAACATTATGACCAGAGACTGAAACAATATGACCAGAGACTGAAACATTATGACCAGAGACTGAACCAATATGACCAGAGACTAAAACATTATGACCAGAGACTGAAACATTATGACCAGAGACTGAAACAATATGACCAGAGACTGAAACATTATGACCAGAGACTAAACATTATGACCAGAGACTGAAACATTATGACCAGAGACTGAAACATTATGACCAGAGACTAAAACATTATGACCAGAGACTGAAACATTATGACCAGAGACTGAAACAATATGACCCGAGACTGAAACATTATGACCAGAGACTGAACCAATATGACCAGAGACTGAAACATTATGACCAAAGACTGAAACATTATGACCCGAGACTGAAACATTATGACCAGAGACTGAAACATTATGACCAGAGACTAAAACATTATGACCAGAGACTGAAACATTATGACCAGAGACTAAAACATTATGACCAGAGACTGAAACATTATGACCAGAGACTGAAACAATATGACCAGAGACTGAAACATTATGACCAGAGACTGAACCAATATGACCAGAGTCTGAAACATTATGACCAGAGACTGAAAAAATATGACCAGAGACTAAAACATTATGACCAGAGACTGAAACATTATGACCAGAGACTGAAACAATATGACCAGAGACTGAAACATTATGACCAGAGACTGAAACATTATGACCAGAGACTGAAAGAATATGACCAGAGACTGAAACATTATGACCAGAGACTGAAACAATATGACCAGAGACTAAAACATTATGACCAGAGACTAAAACATTATGACCAGAGACTGAAACATTATGACCAGAGACTGAAACAATATGACCAGAGACTGAAACATTATGACCAGAGACTGAACCAATATGACCAGAGACTAAAACATTATGACCAGAGACTGAAACATTATGACGAGAGACTGAAACAATATGACCAGAGACTGAAACATTATGACGAGAGACTGAAACAATATGACCAGAGACTAAAACATTATGACTAGAGACTGAAAAATTATGACCAGAGACTGAAACATTATGACCAGAGACTGAAACATTATGACCAGAGACTGAAACAATATGACCAGAGACTAAAACATTATGACCAGAGACTGAAACATTATGACCAGAGACTGAAACAATATGACCAGAGACTGAAACATTATGACCAGAGACTGAAACAATATGACCAGAGACTAAAACATTATGACCAGAGACTGAAACATTATGACCAGAGAATAAAACATTATGACCAGAGACTGAAACATTATGACCAGAGACTGAAACAATATGACCAGAGACTAAAACATTATGACCAGAGATTAAAACATTATGACCAGAGACTGAAACAATATGACCAGAGACTGAAACATTATGACCAGAGACTGAAACAATATGACCAGAGACTGAAACATTATGACCAGAGACTGAACCAATATGACCAGAGACTGAAACAATATGACCAGAGACTGAAACATTATGACCAGGGACTGAACCAATATGACCAGAGACTAAAACATTATGACCAGAGACTAAAACATTATGACCAGAGACTGAAACATTATGACCAGAGACTGAAACAATATGACCAGAGACTGAAACATTATGACCAGAGACTGAACCAATATGACCAGAGACTAAAACATTATGACCAGAGACTGAAACATTATGACCAGAGACTGAAACAATATGACCAGAGACTGAAACATTATGACCAGAGACTAAACATTATGACCAGAGACTGAAACATTATGACCAGAGACTGAAACATTATGACCAGAGACTAAAACATTATGACCAGAGACTGAAACATTATGACCAGAGACTGAAACAATATGACCCGAGACTGAAACATTATGACCAGAGACTGAACCAATATGACCAGAGACTGAAACATTATGACCAAAGACTGAAAAAATATGACCAGAGACTAAAACATTATGACCAGAGACTGAAACATTATGACCAGAGACTGAAACAATATGACCAGAGACTGAAACATTATGACCAGAGACTGAAACAATTTGACCAGAGACTAAAACATTATGACCAGAGACTAAAACATTATGACCAGAGACTGAAACAATATGACCAGAGACTGAAACACTATGACCAGAGACTGAAACAATATGACCAGAGACTAAAACATTATGACCAGAGACTGAAACATTATGACCAGAGACTGAAACAATATGATCAGAGACTGAAACATTATGACCAGAGACTGAAACAATATGACCAGAGACTGAAACATTATGACCAGAGAATAAAACATTATGACCAGAGACTGAAACATTATGACCAGAGACTGAAACAATATGACCAGACTGAAACATTATGACCAGAGACTGAACCAATATGACCAGAGATTAAAACATTATGACCAGAGACTGAAACATTATGACCAGAGACTGAAACAATATGACCAGAGACTGAAACATTATGACCAGAGACTGAAACAATATGACCAGAGACTAAAACATTATGACCAGAGACTGAAACATTATGACCAGAGACTGAAACATTATGACCAGAGACTGAAACATTATGACCAGAGACTGAAACAATATGACCAGAGACTAAAACATTATGACCAGAGACTGAAACATTATGACCAGAGACTGAAACATTATGACCAGAGACTGAAACATTATGACCAGAGACTGAAACAATATGACCAGAGACTAAAACATTATGACCAGAGACTGAAACATTATGACCAGAGACTGAAACAATATGACCAGAGACTGAAACATTATGACCAGAGACTGAACCAATATGACCAGAGACTAAAACATTATGACCAGAGACTAAACCATTATGACCAGAGACTGAAACATTATGACCCGAGAATGAAACATTATGACCAGAGACTAAACCATTATGACCAGAGACTGAAACATTATGACCAGAGACTGAACCAATAGGACCAGAGACTAAAACATTATGACCAGAGACTGAAACAATATGACCAGAGACTAAAATATTATGACCAGAGACTTAAACATTATGACCAGAGACTGAAACAATATGACCAGAGACTGAACATTATGACCAGAGACTGAACATTATGACCAGAGACTGAAACATAATGACCAAAGACCGAACCAATATGACCAGAGACTGAAACATTATGATCAGAGACTGAAACAATATGACCAGAGACTAAAACATTATGACCAGAGATTGAAACATTATGACCAGAGACTGAACCAATATGACCAGAGACTGAAACATTATGACCAGAGACTGAAACATTATGACCAGAGACTGAAACAATATGACCAGAGACTGAAACATTATGACCAGAGACTGAACCAATATGACCAGAGACTGAAACATTATGACCAGAGACTGAAACATTATGACCAGAGACTGAAACAATATGACCAGAGACTAAAACATTATGACCAGAGACTGAAACAATATGACCAGAGACTAAAACATTATGACCAGAGACTGAAACATTATGACCAGAGACTGAAACAATATGACCAGAGACTAAAACATTATGACCAGAGACTGAAACATTATGACCAGAGACTGAAACATTATGACCAGAGACTGAAACAATATGACCAGAGACTAAAACATTATGACCAGAGACTGAAACATTATGACCAGAGACTGAAACAATATGACCAGAGACTGAAACATTATGACCAGAGACTGAACCAATATGACCAGAGACTAAAACATTATGACCAGAGACTAAACCATTATGACCAGAGACTGAAACATTATGACCCGAGAATGAAACATTATGACCAGAGACTGAAACAATATGATCAGAGACTGAAACATTATGACCAGAGACTGAAACAATATGACCAGAGACTAAAACATTATGACCAGAGAATAAAACATTATGACCCGAGACTGAAACATTATGACCAGAGACTGAAACAATATGACCAGACTGAAACATTATGACCAGAGACTGAACCAATATGACCAGAGATTAAAACATTATGACCAGAGACTGAAACATTATGACCAGAGACTGAAACAATATGACCAGAGACTGAAACATTATGACCAGAGACTGAAACAATATGACCAGAGACTAAAACATTATGACCAGAGACTGAACCAATAGGACCAGAGACTAAAACATTATGACCAGAGTCTGAAACAATATGACCAGAGACTAAAACATTATGACCAGAGACTGAAACATTATGACCAGAGACTGAAACAATATGATCAGAGACTGAAACATTATGACCAGAGACTGAAACAATATGACCAGAGACTAAAACATTATGACCAGAGAATAAAACATTATGACCCGAGACTGAAACATTATGACCAGAGACTGAAACAATATGACCAGACTGAAACATTATGACCAGAGACTGAACCAATATGACCAGAGATTAAAACATTATGACCAGAGACTGAAACATTATGACCAGAGACTGAAACAATATGACCAGAGACTGAAACATTATGACCAGAGACTGAAACAATATGACCAGAGACTAAAACATTATGACCAGAGACTGAACCAATAGGACCAGAGACTAAAACATTATGACCAGAGTCTGAAACAATATGACCAGAGACTAAAACATTATGACCAGAGACTGAAACATTGTGACCTAAAAAAAAAGTAAATACTGTTTCATAATGTCAATATATAATTTACACACAATAACAAACTATGTGCTGGATCAACGCACAAGAAAACTGAGGCAACAATTTCCAAGGATTTTCAATTTATTTCTAGTATTAAAAACATGCCACAAGACTTATCTAGTTGGGCCAACTCAGTAACTTTAGTTCGATCAACATGATTAGCTTTTTCCTCTACAGGCTTATTTAAGTTAAACCAACTTCATTTGGTATTGTCTTAAAATAACTAAAAATGATTTGCCTATTCCTGTAGAGGCTTATTTAAGTAAATAAACTTCCTTTCGTAATGTGTTAAAATGACTTCTTTAAGTTAATCTATCTTATTTATTTTCATTTTATTCTACTTCGAAATTTCATCGAAATTGTAACGTAATTTTTCTTTATGTTGAGCCAGGACAATAATTCCTTTTGTACAAGGCGTGTGATCTCAGCCGATACTGCAGACAGTTTTTCTGCTATGTTTGACCCTTTCCTTTTGATGACTGCCCAAACGTGGACAGTTTGATTCACTGTTTCACTACTCATTTTGTTGAAACACTGGATCAAGTGGCACCTGTTGAACTTGAAAATTCCGAAAAAACGGTGCCCTTGGACAAATGAAGATCTCCTGAGTCTGAAGAGACATGGTCGAAAGACTGAGCGTCTCTGGAAGTCCACTAAACTTGAGGTGCACAGACTTCACCTCAGGGATCTGATGTCTTAATACAATGAGATGGTGGAAACTGCTATATCTGATTACATCAGAAAACTGGTAACAGAAAATAAGAACAACCCCAAAGTATTGTTTGACAAGATTAATTCTCTCGTGTCTCCTGCTCCTCAAATCACGCCTGTCTTCTATGAAGCTGACAGCAATACATTGTTGAGATTTTTCATTGACAAAATGAAATTGATCAAAGAGAAAATCTCTCCCTCTTTGTCTGGAACTGCTGCTGTCTCTGAGCCCATCTCCTCCTCTTGGTCTTCCTTCAGTGCTGTATCTCTGGGTGATATTTCGGCACTAGTGAACAAGATGAAACCCTCCTCTTGCTCAGATGACGTCCTTCCTTGTAGACTTTTTATCAAAGAATTTGATGTAATTGGCCCTGGGTTACTAATATGGTGAACCTCTCCCTTTTCACAGGGTTTTTTCCCAATGCATTTAAACATGCCATTGTGGATCCTTTGCTCAAAAAGCCAGGCTTAGACCCGACTGACCTCAGTAATTTCAGGCCTATTTCTAAGCTCCCTTTCTTGTCCAAGATCTTGGAGAAGGTGGGGTCTGAGCAGCTGTCTTTGTTCCTGGATCAGAGCGACATCCATGAGAAGTTTCAGTCTGGCTTCCGTAAACATCACTCTACGGAGACAGCTTTATTGAAAGTGTCCAGTGACATCATGATGTCGGCTGACTCGGGTAAATTCACTGTTATGGTTCTCTTGGATCTGTCCTCAGCCTTTGACACAGTTGATCACCAGATCCTGCTAAGAAGACTGAGGGATGAAGTGGGACTGTCTGGGTCTGTGTTACAGTGGTTCTACTCATACCTTTCTGGGGGAAGTTTTAGTGTATCTGCCAATCAAATGAGGTCTGAATCGGCTGATCTGTTGTGTGAAATCCCTCAAGGTTCTGTTCTGGGTCCTTTATTGTTTTTGCTGTACTTGATTCCCCTCGGTAAAATCATTCAGAGATTTCCTGATGTTTCTTATCACATTTTTGCTGATGACATCCAGCTCTACTGCTCTTTTGATCCAAATTAACCCCACAGGCTGAACAGCTTAGTCAATTGTTTGCTAGAAATCAAACAATGGCTGAGTGAAAACACTTTGCAGCTAAATGTGGACAAAATTGAAACTCTTGTTATTGCTCCTGATAAGGTTCCAGGGTTGAGTCAGTACTTGGGTGACTTAGGTCAGTCTGTCAAACTGAGCCTGAGAAACCTAGGTTTTGTTTTTGATAAAGACATGTCTCTTGTTTAACACTGCAGAAAACTGACCAGAAACTGTTTCCTTCAACTGAGAAAAATCTCTAAACTTAGGAAAATGTTGTCACAACATGATCTGGAGCTTGTAATCCATGCGTTTGTGTCTTCTCGCCTGGACTATTGCAACAGTTTGTTTTCATGTCTTAACAAGAAGGAGCTGTCAAGCCTGCAGTTAATACAAAACTCTGCAGCAAGAATTCTGACCCACTCAAGTAGAAGAACTCACATTTCTCCGATACTTAAAACTCTTCACTGGCTTCTTTCAAGATTAACTTTAAAATTCTGGTTCTTACTTTCAGAGCTATTCATGGTCAGGCTCCTCCTTACATCACTGATCTGATCCAGCCTTATACCCCAGCTCGGGCTCTGAGGTCTGTGGATCAGAATCTACTTGTGGTTCCACGTACACGGTTCAGGACCAGAGGAGAGAAATCCTTCCAGGCTGTTGCTCCTAAGCTTTGGAACAATCTTCCTCTCTCTTTGCGCTTGATGGAGTCTACTGACTCCTTCAAGAAACATCTTAGACATTTTTATTTGTGCAGGCTTTTCCTTGATTTTCTGGAACTCCTGTGTTGTTCTCAGTTGTTCTCAATAATCATCACCTTAGAGCTTGCTTTGAGGTTATCCAGTTGGAGAAAGATCTTCTAGAAGACTTGAAACTGGCTTTTCAGTTCTTTTGCGTAGCTGAGATTCAGTGCACATATTAATCCCATTCTCACGGTTCAGGCTATGCGAACCATGCATCCATGAGCACCTTGGTTCCCTTCAGGACAACCTTTGCATGGCTTGCGTGTATGCAACCTGTTGGAATCAATGTTCTCGTCGTGAATGTTGATTTTAGTTTGTGTTGTAAAGGCTGACTAGGTTAAAACAAACAAAATGGGTGTCTCCTACAACACCTAATGCCTTGAGGCTATTTCTGCTCAAACACCTAAAAACCAAAATTTATCAAACCCTATGGTTAGACTGAATTAATACAATTAACTTACTGCTAGCTTAAACATTAGCATACCACTGCTAACCAAGAAAAAGTAAAACCATCTCTTATATTGATGATCTTCTGTGACTAATGAGTCAATTTCACCAAACCGCTAGGTTAGCAGATGTGTTGTGCTCACTCGCGTTCACCAAGTTTTGACCTAAAATTATAATCATCATCATCTGTGTTGACCAGGTGTTGGGAATTTTTTCAAAAGCGACCCTGATAATTGCCATACCAATGGGTAAACGTTCGCCTGCACTCACATTTAGCACACACCACTTTTTGGGAAGATTGAAGACGTTCGATTCCCACTCTGGATATTTTCATTTAACTTCAATTATTTTTTAGTTAAAAAAAAAAATCATTGTTTGTTATTGTAATTATTTGCAGTGTATTTGTGATAATTTGGTAGAAAGTGTATCTTGCGCAGGTAGTTAATAGCTTTCATTTTGTTTTTTGTTTTTTTAATAATTTATTCTGTATGATGTACGTTATATTATAATTAAAATGAGTTTAATATAAACATGAAGCATAATAAACATTATTATTAAACATTAGCTTGTGTTGAACATGTAATTAATATTGTCTAAGTTTAGACAACTTTCGACTGATTCTTTCAATGGTATAGGCAGGGAAATGTAGTGGAAAAGAGCCACACCTTGAATATGTTTTCAACGGCCGCCACTGCTCTCAACCCTTAGTTGACATGAGGGTGAGTAAAAAAATAGTTTTTTAAACTCCCTTTAAGTAACATGGACACGGATTTTCATGGTTTGCGGACTAAATCCACAAATTTGATAGACTTATTATAGGCTGTTATCAATTCATTATAATTTATGAACTTCTTATCTTACAGAAGAAAACTGTTGATTTTGAGCTATACCTCCTAAGTCCGTGAATCATTCTAAGCAGCACATTCAATATACACAATATAAACGTCGATGCGGTTGGAACAAGTTAAAGTTTAATTTTTTTAATGTTTTAAAATTCAAAATTTAAAATTAAATTTCAAAAGTGAGAATAGATTTCTCTATTTAACGCCCAGGACAGGTCTTAAAGGAAATCGATAATACAATATTGTAACTTCTGTGGACTATGGGAGGAAACCGGGGTACCCGGAGAGAACTAACAGCGCAGTAATAACATATGAGAGAATGGTCCCAGGTTCGGTTCCAAACCCAAAGTTGCCTCAAGGTGGATTATTAGTGTTGAGGTTGTTTATATTATGGGGTTTGGACACGTGACTCTGCGGTCCTTCGGGTGTGACGTCAGCTCCTCCTCCGCCTCCTCCGGTCTGCGCTTGTGAATCCATCATGGAGTGAGGAGGAGATGGGGTTCTGGCGGTCCATTTGCTCACCGACACCAGCGCGCCATCTTCGGCCACCGCGAGCCAGGTCGACCCGGAGAAGGAGCCGGCGGAGGCGGAGGAGGGCGAGCGTCGGCGGGGACGCGGCTCACGGTGACACCCGACAGGAGACGCCACACACCGGGGAGCAGTGAACCGAGCCCGGACCGGAGAGGAGCCGGAGGTGCGGAGGAGGGAAGGAACATGAAGGCACCGCAGATGTGTTCCGCCGCCGCTCGAGCGGGTCGGTACCGGAGCTGAACGGAAACATGATCGAGAGCACGCGCCCAGACGAGTGAGTACCCGGAGTAGTCATGGGAGTCATGAGAAGAATCCGCATGTGGAGGAGCTGGCGACGGTGAGAATGAAGGGGATGACAGGTGATGACTCAGAGAACAGGACCTTCTGAGGAGACCAAACTTGAAATGATAAACCAGGAGATGGAATATTTGAGAGCAGATGAGGTGACTGGAGGAAAGAAAACGTGATGAGACTCAACGTGCTGGAGGATGGCGGGTTCAGAGACATCTGGTCTCTAAGGTTGGACGAAAAGAAAGTTGATGGAGAGAGAATTACAAAACGCGACTTCTGTTTGTTGTCATGTGTACCTCCAGTCTTTTAGGGGCGCTACAAACACGTGAAGCGGTTGAGCATCATCCTCATCTTCAGCAGGGTGACAAGATGATGGTGATAATGAAAGTGATACAGACGATGGTGACGAGGATGACGAAGATAGTGATCGTAATGATGATGGTTCTGATGATGAAGATGTGATATTTACGAGGATGAAGGCAACCATGGTGATGCTGAGGCAGGTGACGATGAGGATGAAAAGCAACACTAGTCGTCTCCTAGCAACATTTGCTCCTTGCATTTGGTTCCTCCCAAACGCTGATGAAGGACGATAGGCCGAGTCGGTTGTCGACTACACCTGCTGATCCACTTTCCCTTCAGACACGCACAGGCCTCCTGGCTCGAGGGTTTAGGGCAGAGCGAGGAACCGAAAGAAGTTGTTCGGAAGTGAGAAAGTACAAATGATGATGTCATCAGTGTATGTGTGTTATTGTCTTCTGGGTCATGTGTTAAACTTAGTTTGTCATCTGGTGTGTTACTTACAGAAGTGTGTGTCGGTGTGCAAGCATGTGTGTAGTGTTGCACGCTGCCGGAAAATGCAGTGATGACTCATGCCCACACACACAAAAGCTAGAGCCATCTGCTTGACAGGCAGGCTGAATCACACAGTTTGAGTCTGTTCACCAATCACACACTGGAAACCTGTACTGGGGTTGTGTGAATGTGTGTGTGTTGATGCTTTTCTCCTGCATACTAAAATCCCATTAAATATAATTCATGTCTATTAACTAGCTTGGCTAATGCTAACAGAGATGTGTAATGTCCAGTACTGCTGACTGGTGTGAACATGTAGCTAAAAAGGTAAACGCTGAAGAACTCGCTAACCATGTTAATAACCATGTGAAAAGACACATAGCTGTTGACTCTCCTGCAGTGACAGCTACATTGTGCGCGTCAAAGCGATGGTGATGACGAGAGATGACTCCAGTGGCGGCTGGCTGGCCCAGGACGGGTGTCTGAGTCGCGTGGGAGTCTGTCGCCTGCTGGCCCGCGAGCTGCTGGGGCGTCAAACCTTCATGATCCACGGAGAGCGACTCCGAGACCGACAGGTGAAGATCTTTGTCGTTGGCATCCATGGTTGGAGTTGACACGCTTGACATGTCCAGGTGATTCTGGAGTGTTTTCTGAAGAAGGACCTGGTCTACACCAAGGCCACACCCACGTTCCACCACTGGAGGGTGGACAACCGGAAATGTGGGCTGACCTTCCAGAGTCCGTCCGACGCCCGGGCATTCGACCGGGGCGTGAGAAAGGCTCTAGAAGACCTGACAGAAGGTCAGCAGCAGGTTCAACATGTTGTTTGGTGTTTATGTTTTGATGTAGCTGTTCATGTCAAAGATGTGCTGAAGGAAAGAAGTACATTGGCACAAATATGTAGTACATATATAGAACATGTGTAGTATTTATGTAGTAAATGTGTAACACATGTAGCACATACAGTATGTAGTACATGCGTAGTACACCTTTAATACATGTGTAGTGTAGAAATGTGTGATACATGTGTAATACATGTTTACCACATGTGTAGTACCTATGTATTGCATGTGTAGTACATTTGTATGACATTTCTAGTACATATGTAGAAAATGTATAGTACTTTTGAGTAAATGTGAAGTGCAATTGTAGTAAAAATGTATTACATGTGCAGAACATGTATAGTAAATCTTCAGTAAATATATGTAGTACATGTGTTGTATAGGTGTAGTAAATATCTAATACATATGTAAATTATATGTTGAACATTTCTAGCGCATTTGTGGTACATGAGTAACAAATATGTAGTGCATGTGTAATACTTGTTTAGTATGTATGTAGTACATGTGTAATACATTAATGTTAATATGTAGTACATGTGGAATACATGTGTAGTACAAGCTTAGTATAGGTGTAGTTAATATATAGTAAATGTGTAGTACATATAAAGAACATGTGTAGTACATGTGTTGTACATATGTAATACATATCAATACATATCTAGTACATTTGTAGTACATTAATGTTACTATGTAGTACATGTGGAATACATGTGTAGTACAAGTTTAGTATAGGTGTAGTTAATATAAAGTAAATGTGTAGTACATATAAAGAACATGTGTAGTACATGTGTTGTACATATTTAATACATACCAATACATATCTAGTACATGTGTAGTACATTCATGCTTATATGTAGTACATGTGGAATACATGTGTAGTACAAGTTTAGTATAGGTGTAGTTAATATAAAGTAAATGTGTAGTACAGATAAAGACCCTGTGTAGTACATGTGTCGTACATATTTAGTACATATCAATACATATGTAGTACATGTGTCGTACATATTTAGTACATATCAATACATACGTAGTACATGTGTCGTACATATTTAGTACATATGAATACATATTTAGTACATGTGTAGTATATGTAAAACAAATATCTGAGGGCCACATTGGGACATGCAGGTCTGTAGGTTGTTGTGGCCCTTGAGTTATGCGAGTTTGCTATTCCCATTAAGTAAATGTGTTTGTGTTGTCTCTGTGTGCGTATTCGTGTGCAAAGGTGAACGTTTGTGCACATGAATGTAAATGAGTTTGTGAATCTTAACAAAGGTTGTGTGTGTTCAGGATCAACAACTTCTTCGTCAACTCTTCAGAACGAGACAGAACTCGGCGATGACGATGTTTTCACGGTAAGAAACAGTTTCTCTGTGTTTCTGTTCCAAGCTCTCCATCACCGTCTGGTCCTCTGTGGCACCCCCGAGCTCGGAGCGTGTTGATGGTTTCACAGGAAGTGAAGATGACTTCCTCTTCTTCCTCCTCAGACAGCGACCGATAGTTCGTCCAACTCCTCCCAGAGGCGAGAGCCTGTCCTGCACACGCTAGCGCCGCTTACTTTTAGCGAACCCCGTCGGCACCACTGCATTCTGGGACATTTGTACGAACAGCAGTGCACGTCAAACCACATCTTTCTGGACCAGGTGATTTAAACAAGTGTGTCGATGTGTCACTCCACAGAGTGAATTAGCCGAGTCCATGTCAATCATTGATGATATTCATGTCTGCCTGCAGGTGGCGCACATGTTCCCCCATCATGTAAACTGCCACCTGAGCGAGGAGGAGATTGTTCGCATTAACCCGCAGGAGCGCGGCTGGTTGACGGGCTACGAGGACTACAGACACGCCAACTCGTCCCGGAGCAAACTGGACAACAACTCCGACTCGTACGTGCACTTCACCAAGAGCGAGCCGCCCAAGCACAACCACACCTGCCCGTACTCGCTCGGCTGCTCGCTCACGCCAGGCTGCGACAGCAAGTCTCGTCCGCACGACCCGGCGGGCGGCGGCGGCGGCAGAGCCGTGGTCACGGTCCAGCCCAGGAAGCCGCAGCCTAAAGGCAAGAGGCGGCAAGATGAGGGGAAACGCTTCCGCTGCGTCTATTGCCAAGACTTGTTCAACCACCAGGAGAACCGGCGGGGTCGCTGCCAGGAAGCCCCCGACCCCATCCAGGTCTGCATCCGGCGGGTCAGCTTCCTGTGGTGCGCCGACAGTCTGCTGTACCACTGCATGTCGGACCCGGAAGGAGAGTATTCGGACCCCTGCTCCTGCGACACCAGTGAGGATCGCTTCTGCATCCGCTGGGTGGCGCTGGTCGGGCTTTCCATCCTGGCACCGTGCATGTGCTGCTACGCTCCTCTGACGGCGTGCTACCGCTGCGGCGTGGCGTGCCGATGCTGCGGCGGGAAACATAAAGCGGCAGGTTGAGCGGCCATTGGGCGGAGCTAGCTACTCGCACAAGTGGCGCGGATGGAAAAATAAAACAATCTTCATTTATATTTTGGGGAGTTCGGGGTGACGAACCTGTCAAGCTGAAAAAGATTGGATGACTTGAGAAGTGAAAACATCTACTTTATATTTTTACACTGACGTTTTAAATGTTTGTGCGTGTGAGGCGTAAACATAAGAGGAGAGCATTAGCTTAGCTTAGGGTTGCTAACAGCTTTACAACTATTTCTCTTCTTAGAGTCATGAGCCGTGTCATCGTCATATCGCCCCCTGCTGGAGAGTCTGAAAAACTTACAAGAAAAATAAACTATGACGCTAACGTGTGTTTTTGTGTGGAAGACAGTATGAAGTAAAAGTGCCTAAAGCTTCGTCATCTTTTTCTGTTTTGTGCGTGAAAGATGAAAACGAGCATTATTTTTCTACTATTACATTTTCAGTGACATCCGAGCAGAAAATGTAGATGTTGAATATCCCAAAAATCTTTGTTGTTGTTGTTCCGGTGACAAGAAAACAACATCACGTGCAAAGAATTCATTTGTGTGTTTCATTGTGTGTTTCAGACAATCACTTGTAATGGTGTTTAGTTTCTGATCTCCACTCTAACATGTGCAGATTATGTGTAATAAAAACTAATGTTTCTATTGTCAGTCTACTTTTTCCACCGCCTGTTGTTTCAGACTCGCTCCAGCTGTCACTCACCTGAAGATCACCGAGTCAGAGTGGATTTACAACATCACAATGTCTTTTCTTTTTTTGTGTTACTCTTGGGAACGGCTTATCTGACCTCGTTAGACGAGTTACCTTTATAGACAGGACAAGCTAGAAAATAAAAGTATGGATTGAAAACTGCTGAATTCAGCGCAAGGCTATAATTCATTTTTAAACGTTGAAAAAAATGTTTATAATATAATTCCCAGAATTAAGTTGAACAGAACAGAGAGAATCTACAACGTCAAAAGAGATATGCCTACATTACCCAGGAGTCCAGGCGCCCTGCGCTTCCGGGCAGGAAGTGCTGACAGCCATATTGCGACACCAGTTTATCCAGTTTGGTTCTTGGAAAAAAAACGGTCTTTTCTTCGGTTCGTGGCGGAATTGAATCGGATCTAGGACAGAATCACACTGCGTCTCCTGTAACAACCGTTTCTACGTTTAGTCAAACATGAATCCTGAATAGTAAGTGATCTGTTTATCCTTATGTATGACGATAGAGGCGCTAGTAGCTAGAGCTATTAAAGGAAGCTAATGCTAAGTGTGTACATAATCGACGTCAGCTGCTTTGTGTTTTCAGCTGAAGTTTACAGCTGTTGTCACTGCTGTTGTTTACGATGCGGATGCTGTTATGTGCCTATAAAGTTTGATCTTTCAAAAAACTCCCTTCTTGGCTTGTGTCACCTTAAGCATTGCTAATGTTAGCAACTAGCAGGCTAACGCGATAGCACAACAATAGTGGGTTAATAGTTTCGAGTACTAATGGCAAGTGTTTAACTTCTGTGATGTTTAATATATGTCGGCGACGTCGACAAATTCGCCCAGTGGTTGGAAATGCGTTAACAGGAAAGTGTTCCTGTTTTGAATACAATGCGTTGTCAGTTCAAACTTGACGAATCTTTCTTCTTTCTTTTACTGCCAAGTTGTACTTGTTGAAGACGATACATGCAACAAGACGGTTCCAGGCGTATCAAGAGACTGTTGACACATCTCGATCGTCATGTGACTCATATTGATCTTCGTCACAAGACTTGGATCCTGTTCCGTTTTCCTTTCAAAAGAAACTGCAATCTACTGGTGTCTGATCATCTCAAACTCCTCAGTTCCGCCCAAACAGGCATTCAGAGTAATTCGGGTGTCATAAAATGACATTTTAACAACCAACAATCCTGCAAAAAATCTGCTACACTTGTTCAAACCTCCACCTGACCGTACACCAGATGAATTCCCCATTGCTTGACACACCTTGATGGTTGCATCTTGTGTGGCATGTTGACATCCAGTTTTGAGACGAGCTATTGCAAATAACAAAATCCATTACACCCCAAATCCCGAAATACATGTACACACATCTCTATGAATGATGTTTTAACACGAAGCAATGGACACAAAACAGGATGCTGATGTTATAAAAAGTGCCATTATTTCTGTTTGATGTGGTGTTTTTTGTACCTCAAGACTGATGTTTTAAGGATATAAGGAAGACATGTTCTCAGGGCATACGTTCATTTATTATTTGATATATCAGCTAGTACCCGTAACAGCTTTGTCACTTATAGACTAACATCCACTTTCTCTCCTCAGTGATTATTTATTCAAACTGCTGCTGATCGGAGACTCTGGTGTCGGGAAGTCTTGTCTCCTCCTGCGATTTGCAGTAAGTGTTATGGTTTACATTTTCATGAAGGTTCACAAGGCATTTTGTCTGGGAAACTTGTGCTGAAGTGTGTATAGCGTCCATCAATAACTGAACTACTACCGATCACTGAGGACACTGAATGTTACACATCGGGTTGATCTTCTGGCTTGAATTCAAAAGCCCATAATCAACAAGATCAATTGTGAATGTCTCGTCTTGACTTGTCTATATTTGTCTTTCTTTAGGATGACACCTACACAGAGAGCTACATCAGCACCATCGGAGTGGACTTCAAAATCAGGACCATAGAGCTGGACGGCAAAACCATCAAACTGCAGATTGTAAGAGAGATGATGTGTGTCTGTGTGGGTACGTTTTAATCTTGTGTGTCTGTGTCACAGTGGGACACAGCCGGTCAGGAACGATTCCGCACCATCACGTCAAGCTACTACAGAGGGGCTCACGGAATCATTGTGGTTTACGATGTGACGGATCAGGTAGTTTTTTTAACACCAGTAAGTTGTTTGGCTATAAGTTGCTTACTTGACTTCTTTTCAGGAGTCTTTCAACAACGTGAAACAGTGGTTGCAGGAGATTGACCGCTACGCCAGTGAGAACGTCAACAAGCTGTTGGTGGGAAACAAGTGTGACCTGACGACCAAGAAGGTTGTGGACTACACTACAGCAAAGGTGAGGACACGCACACACTCACAACACATAGAATTATTACAAATAATCATCAGTGTTATGAGATTAATAATTATTCCAAATAAGTAATCATCAAATACTAGTCATTTGTGAATGTTAAGTGTTTTTTTGTCAGTTCACAAGTGTCTCCACCTTGTGGTCACCACATATGTAACGCTCTTCGTCTCTCTCAGGAGTTTGCTGACACTCTGGGGATCCCGTTCTTGGAGACCAGTGCCAAAAGCGCCACCAACGTGGAGCAGGCCTTCATGACCATGGCAGCCGAGATCAAGAAAAGGATGGGCCCCGCCGCCACAGCTGGGTCTTCCGAGAAGTCCAACGTCAAGATCCAGAGCAAGCCGGTCAACACCTCTTCCGGGGGCTGCTGCTGAGACTCCAGCTTAACCCTCATGACCAGAGTCCACATACGCCCTGCCCAGATACCCCGAAACCAGTCTATGTCAAGCCCACGTTTGCGGCCCACGTGAGCTGACAACAAGAGTCCACTTGAGGTCCCCCGAACCCTGTGGGGGGCCTGGAAGAGGAAGGCTTTGGGTGGGAGGCTTAGTGTTCTACATCACCAGACCCACTCACGTCAGCTGCCCCTTTCAAGTCAGAAGCCGGCCCCACCCGTTATGAGGCCAGTCCCTATGTAACCCCCTCTTCCCCAGCCACTGTTGCCACCAGGCCCCGCCCCCTCATCAGCAGCAGGTCCACCACAACTTGTCCACTGTTTTTACAGTTTATTGTGTAAACAAACAGCTTTTCTTTGTTTGTTTTTTTCTTTGTTAATTGAGTCACTTTTCTTTAAAAAAAAATAATGACCACACAGTTGTCTTCAGTTAGCCATGGCTAATGCTAGCATGGCTCTTTCCCAAGTCTCCTCTAGCATGAAGCGACAGCAGCACGTGCACCCCACCGTCACCCTTGTAACACCCCCTCAGTCTAAAGCACGTGCCTTCACGGCATAGTTCACCACATCTGTGCCCCTCACTTCTCCCCCGGCATCGGTCTACATTCCTGCACGGCGATGTTGTGGCGAGTGCGTGCTGCGTCGCATCGTGCTTCGACAGCACAACCAGAGGAGCTCGTCATAGAAACTGTATATATTTATACATAAATGTAAGAAAGGACTCAAGCTCACTGCTGGAGTCCACTATTAAACCATGAAGGAGATCTTTGATAACTGCTCGTCCATGTGTTTTTTACTTTTGTCCAAGATCACATGACCAGCTTGCTACCGGGGTTGAGTTAAGAAGCTACAAGTGTCAGAAGATTCAGATAAACTGCAACCATTTTCTCTAAATCAGACAATTTATGATACAACTTAGGAAGTCGTATGAAGGCCATGAGAAGAGTGGAATGGAAAGGAATGAGCTGAGCCAGGAGACCAAAGCGCCACAGAAGGTTGTTTCGTTTTATGACCTGTGGTCAGTAGACTCGTAGTTACTCGAGAACAAAATCACAGACACAATATTGCCTTGGACTGGAGGCTGAGAGAAGCGAATTCATCCATGTAAGACTCACTATAGAGCATTGGGTTCAGGATGCAGGTTTCTATTGTTATCCTTAAGAGGAGGATGTTCTTTGTCATGATAGTTTTATGTTCTCTTTAGTTTGTTACAGTCTAGAAATGTCATCCATTTTGTCCTCGGGTGAAGATCTATCCAAGGTTTGGATCCACAAAGTCCACAACATGTCATGTTGATGTTCAGGTGCTAAGCAATCACTGCAGCAAGAGGTTGAACCTTTGGTGGAACTTGGGACTTGTGAGGAAGATCTGACCCGCTCTAGCCGACACCCCCATGACTTGGAAGCCATCTATGGGCTTCAAGTCTGTTGCTTTTCTTCAGTTTCCATCCCATATACATTAAATATTTAACTAACAACACATATAACTATTAATAAACGTCCAGAACATGGTGATACACAAGTCGAAGAGACATTTCACAGTTTCCTCTTGTAGTTCTTGTCAATCTTCAGCAGTTTTAATGCTCAAACTTGAGAAACGTCGCAGTATTTTAATGAAGCATGAGGCACTACAGGCTAGCTACCGGTTAAATGTCAGGATTCGATTCAAACACAGTAAAAATACGAAAAAAATGCAATTCAGTGCATGAACAATATATTTCGTCATAATTTTGAATCAGCAAGTGCTCTGGACTGTTTACAACAATATGTTTATTGGCATCTATGTATGTGTCTATCTTTAGAGACTTTGTCAATGTCAGAGTTTGGGTTTTAGCATTATTTCTGGTCAAAAGTCCAGACACAAGTTTAGTCTGAACTGTCATCGATGAGTCGACTAGGGATACTACCTGATTCTGAGATCATACCTTAACACTCACAAATTCACGACTGAATGCCAAAAAACATTAAATGAAACATTTATTTTATTAACTCATACTTATTCATATTTACTGTAACTCAGTTTAAACCCATCAAACTGCCCCTTAATATACAACTCAGGGCCGTGCTGGTTTTGCCAGTGACCTGACCAGCATCTTCAGCATGTCCTGAGGTAGTTTATGGTTCCTGTCTCAGTTCAGCACCGGTACACAGCGGTACAGCGCCCCCTGATGGACTAGTCCTGGAACTGATGTGATGTCTCGCAGGCACTGTTAAGGCAACAGCGTTAAAGAAAGTGTTCAGGTCCACTGTGACCTTGTCACTTGCTGCTACGAGAGAAGAACCTGCAGACGGCATTCCGCTTGGTCGGGGGAACCAGACGTTCCCTACAGAGCAGTGTAAATGAGTTATTAAAGTCCTGACGCTCTAGTCGCATCAGTGCGACGATTAGTTCTGCACTGCCCCACTGCTCCAACAGCTCATTGAAAACCACCTTTTCAAAGTCCTTAAGTGTCTCCTGAGACATGTCAAAGTCCAGGCCCCGCACTTCGGACCAGACCTTCTCCAAGAGACCTTGGCTGATGGTCAGCGGGTTTGCCACTTCGCAGCTGACTTTGGCTTTGTTTAGCGTCCGTAAAACCACCTTCTCCACCAGAATGCCAACCATCATCTTCTTAGTTTTATCCTCGGACTTCACCAAGGGGCCTCGCAGCTGGACCTTGGCAAGCACCTCGCAGACCATTTTGGAGTGGCTGTCGGCCTGCGTGTCCCACCACCACCGAACCAGGGTGAGAAAGCCTTGGACGCGGTGCTGGACTGTGCGCTGGATGGCAGACGGGGTTTCGCTGACGGTGGACGAGCTGGAGGACCAGCTGACCGAGTCCACACTGCTATCGGTATCCAGCTTTGGGCCGCAGTTGTTGATGTGGTCGTAAACCAGGTCACTGAGATCTTTGGAGAATATCTGGTCATTTCCTTTGAAGATGGTGGAGACGCTGTCTTCGTTTCCTGGCTGCCTCCCGCCATCTTCAAACTTCAGCAGGGCATCCACACTGGCGATCAGCGACTGCATGGATGAATTTGGTTTAAGTGGCCGGAAGCCATACTTCCTCCTCAGCTGTGCCACTATGTAGATGAGCCACGCCCGTGTGAAGCACTTGGTGAAGAAGCGTTTGATGTTCTTCCTCGTCCTTCTTAAGGCATGTTTGTTCTTGGACCGTGAGCCTTCAGCAACGCTCCGCTCCTGCTCTTTCATCTCTTCGGACAACAGCTGAGCTATTTCATCCGACATGACCTTGAATTCAGCACACATGGAGGTCTGCAGCTGTTCGTCATCCACGTCCATCATGTCCTTGAGGATGGGTTGTGTCATGTCATGCATCTCCTTGCGCAGGATCTGCTGGACAGCCTCTGACACGGCCCCCACAAAAGTGCCGTCTAATGGAAGGTTCTGCTTCAGCACGGTGAGGTCAGTAGAGAGCGGTTCCTTTGTCCGCACCTTTGGCGTCATGACATCCTTCACTTTGGCCATGAAGATC
The DNA here is from genome assembly GCF_982586985.1 of Callionymus lyra. Lineage (NCBI taxonomy): Eukaryota > Metazoa > Chordata > Actinopteri > Syngnathiformes > Callionymidae > Callionymus > Callionymus lyra. The sequence goes on from NC_141818.1 coordinate 31,470,842, forward strand.
TTCAGCATGCTCAGGGCGTGCTCCAGCATGTTGTTGAGAATGGGCGATTGACCAATCGGCTTGCTGCTGATGGACAGGTCGCTGAACTTGCTTGTGGAAAACGCTGACTTTAGGCTCTCGGCGACCTCGCTGGCCACCAGAGAAGTGAGTGTGTTGCTCTGCTCGTCCATGTCCACTTCCACACCGAGACCCTCAGCAAAGCTGATGGGCAGGCTCTCACCAAGACTCTTCTCCACCTCTTCCTGGGAGATCTTCACCTGCACGTTCTTTACGCTCTTGATCAAGTTGTTGGACACTGACTGGATGATGTCAAACAGCAGCTTCGCCAGGTTGGACTTGGTGTTGATGTCCGGGGAGCCGGACTTCAGCATCTCCCACTGGTCCGGTGTCAGATCATCATAGAAGGACTTGACCAGCGGGTTAAGTATCTCGGATGTGATGGCCATCCTCGTCTCTGGGCAGCCACTCAAGGCCCCTCACAGCTTGTAGGAGTCGATACTCTTTCTTTCATCCGAAGGAACTCATCAAATGTTTGGCAGCTTTATGGATAAAACCGCTGGCTTTATAAACGGTTGAAGAATCCTCATCAAAGTATTCAAAGACGCCAGACTAGCAACACCATCTGGCCGCCTCATCAAAGTGTCCTCACCACATCAAAGTACCAAACGTTCTAGAATTCACCCATTGTGTTATTCTAATGAAATGAAAAGCTCCTCTAACAGGTACTGACGGGATCTAAGTCCTCTTACTCAGCACAGCTATACTGAACCCGCCCAAGATTAGAACAGACTTCTCGCTGCAGCGTTTAATGTGTCTCAGCTTAAGTACTCTTACTGATGATTGAGCCTCGAAGCCTTTTTGATGCAGCAACAACAAAGTACCAGTCGTTCAAAATCAAAGCAGAGACTGGGACTTTTGTTCAAAGTTTCAAGCCATTGGCAATGGCAAGCACCTGCAATGTTTCCTGGCTACAGCATCCTCACAACACATTCCGTACACCAACATGTTCTTTGCCTGTGTGAACCAAAGTCAGCTCTGAAGCTACAATAAACTACAAGTTCATGCTTTCACTCGGTGAAGTGTGAGTCTGTGAGTCCAGCACTGTAGTCGTTTCTTTCACGTGTTCTGAAGACACAATAAACGGATAAAAATCTTCTTCTTTCTCCTGATATTCTTTTCAAATGTTTCACCTCCTCACTAGTTTCCCTTGACCTTGAAGCACTGTGTGGATCAGCTACCTCCTGTGTTCATGCTCATCTTCAACACCTCACTGGAGACCTGTCATGTGTCAGAAAGCTTCAAGTGTTTGGAGCGTTTTGTGCTGCCCCACCTAAAAAGGGTTATGGAGGCCCTCGTGGATCCAATGCACATTGCCTACAGAGCCAACAGGTCTGTTGACAATGCTCTGAACAAAAATTGATGCTGGTGCAATTTGACACTGCCATAGTGGAATCTATGATCCCCTCCTCCATCACCGTGTGGTATTCTGCTGCAATAGTTACGGACCAGAAGAGACTGCCGCGGATTCTACTGACTAGATGGTTTTCCTCTTCCATCTCTGCAGGAACTGTACTTCACCAGGACATCGAGGTGTTTTATTCACATGAGAAATGTTTTATTTTTTTTATCCAAACAGTTATGGTATGATGATTAATTTTGAAATCATTTCAATAATGAAATGAATTTAAAAATTAACTTTGAATGAATAATTCCAATGATAATTCAATATGGGAGTTTCCGAAAATGTCCACGTTTTAGTTACAATATCTCGGACTTTACTCTGGAAATCACAACCGGAAGTAAATCGGGTTCCGAAACGCGGGTTTTCTTAAGACACACCTCCTCAAGGTTCTGGAACGTGGAAGACGAGCTGGATCGTGTAGGTCACTGAGGTGGATCCAGCTCAACCTGGTGAGTGTTTTATGTGGCGTCAGGTTTAGTCAGTGTGTTCTAAGAGTTACCGATCAAACTGCTCGATGACGGGGGCGCGAGGATTTTCCTTTTTCTGAAAAATGTTTCTATATGAAGGACGAAAGATGACACAACTAAATGTATACATATGTAAATGAATAGATAAATAAATGACCTCTGGTTTATTTATGTACCTTTTATTAATGTATACAATTTGACTTTTATACATTTGTAAATATTTTTTATGTATTTCGTTATTCCAACATTTATTTACGTAGTTAGACATTTGTTTTGTTTTTTCTTCTTTTATTTATTTTATAGTGATTGGTTTTCACGAGCGAAACAAACCAAAGCAGCCAATCTATAATAAATAAATGTTGAAATAAATCAAAGTCAAAATGAATAAATGTGTATACTGTATACAGTAACTTTCTTCAACAAAAATAAAATCAGAAGTTATTTATTTTGACATTCATTCATACATTTATTTATTTATTATTATGTCATTTATCGTCTTTCAGATTTTAAAGATCACTGGAATAAATCGATAAAATGTCATGATTGCATCAACGCCACACCAGGCTGGCACCTTAAATCGATAACTCAGCCCCTTAAGAGAGAACGAATGAAGTCTTCTTCACCCATGATGTAAATAATAAGTGAGGATGTCTTCCCAGATGGATGTGTTTGCAATGGTGTCTTATTTTGGAAATTTACCGAATGCACTTTACCTTTATCAATGAATGTCTGCCTTGAACCAGAGGCAACAGAAGGGATACCACAAACACATTAGCTCACGGGCCTCCGGGTCACCTTGACCCAGAAATGATACACAGGTTAAAATCAAGAAATGTACTGGAGGGGAGACAGTAGGGTTCAGTGATGACACTATAATGTTCGGCTTGTAACCACTATTTCAGTGAAATGTTTATCGTCTCAGTTGTGTCACGTTTGTCTCTGTTAGACTTATGTCAAAGCTACAGGTGAAGAGGAAGCGTGCACCAAGCTCCGTTTGGTCTGAGGACCATGGACGTTCTGAGGAGGTCCAGTGCGAGGAGGACGGCGAGACGGCGGAGGAGACGGTCGCCCGACAGCGACGGACTCTCCTGGACGTGTCGATACTGAAGCTCTGCAGGCCCTCAACCGGCCCCGAGCTCGGCCTGCAGCGTCACATCCTCATCAGCAGCGTCATCCGCCGCATCCACGACGACATCAGACAAGAAGCAGGCGTTGTGTACATCGTCCAGGTGGACCCGGTGTCCTACTACCTGGTGCCCGCGCTTCTCCTGGACCAGCCGCCCGTTGCTGAAGATGCTGCTGACCTCGGACTGCCATCCTTTCACCGTGGACACTAACTCGCCGTTGCTGTTCAATGATGTCAGGCAGGAGCGCCGGAGATCGCAGAATTCTCAGAAAGATCGCTGGTCCCCCTGTCAAGCGACTACCTCCTGGATGATGCCGAATTAATGTACGACCCCAGACTTCTTCCCTTCACCAGTGAGGAACATGTGGATGTTCTTCTGTAACACCGTGGTAACCGGTCTTAAGTACATCCTGTATTCATACGGTGGTCGATATGGTGGTCTAAGGTGAGTTTCAAGGAAACCGTTTTGATTTTCTGAGTTCACTATCAAGAGTGCTGCAGTTTTTGCTTCATTTGAAAGCTTTTGTGAAGTTTTAACATGTTGGTGAACGACGTTGCTGTTTTTCACGTCAAGTCTTCACTAGAGGGGGCTAACTGGCTGAAAGCTTTAATATAATTGTTTTTGTTTGTTGTAAAATGCACCCTTTTAGATGATTCTCTGATCACCCAACGCTTAAGTCAAGTTCATACACAACACTTTTTCACGTTTTTACACATGGTCTATCCAACTATGGATGAGCACGCACTAGGTCTGGAAAAGCGATCTACAAAATACGCCACCACAATTGTCGTGGTCAACGGCCGAGCTTAGCTGTGCCCAAAGCCAATGAGAAGCCAATAGACTTTGTAAAGCTGTTCTGGCGCCCTCTGGTGGAAGTTTACTGTTATGTTTTACCAACTATTTTCTGCTCCCCACAACTGTTACGCCACAAAGTTTGCTTCTGAGTTTTTACTGAAAGAGCATAACTCAGAATAATTTGGAAACTGTGACAAATAAAAATTGTTAAAATGTTGATTCTAGTTTTGGAAATGAAATTGTCAGTTCAGCAACTAGCTAAACTAAAGTGACAAGAAGTAGATTGTCAGGGTCACGTGAGGAAATGAAAACAATGAAATGTTTTGTTTTCTCTTAAATAATTTTAATCAATCACTAAAATTCAAATGTACACACTGGAGTCTGAAGAGAAGCCGACGTGCGCGAGCGCCCGCCCCGGTCCGATCCATCTGCGACATCTTCAAAGTGCAAAATCCTCCGGAGCAAAAAAATATCGGAGCGACAAAACTTCAAAATCGGAATATTTGTGCAGCACAAGCCGACGCAGGGAGCTCCAGTTGGTCCCTTAACCTCCCTCCAGAGCCTCCCGTGGTGCGACCCACAGACCTAAATAAAACCCGGAACCAGTTATAACTTGTTAATGTCTCAACCAATGAAAGATAAAATAAATAAAATTTTAGGAATTTAGTTTTGAGCAGTCTGACACTTAAAGTGCCTTCTTAAGATCACATGATCAGAAGTAGTTTGGAGAGTGAGTTAAAACGAAGAAGGGACGTCTCGACAGGCAGTGTGGTTTCAGTCCATAAATATATATTTATATATAAATCTACGTATACAAATATTCCACTTCAGTGTTTCCTTCAGACGTGAAAAACCCGCCAACAGAAGCGTAAAAAACTCAAGTTAAAATCAAAGTTTGTCTCCCTGATTATGTACAGACGGCAGGACGCCCAATGGACGCTCCGAGACACAAGTGGAAGGTTAAAAAGAAAACTCGCAGCAGAAGTTGAGAAAGAAAGAATGTGGGCGGGGCCAGCTGAGGCAGAAGCTAGTCTGTGGCGGAGTCCAGCGGCGTCAGCGTTGCGGGAAACATCAGGACCTTGGCGGTCATGAAGGTCAGGTCGGGAAGAGAGGCGATGACTTTGGAAGCTTCCTCGCTCAAGTTCTCATCCTTCCGAGGCTTCCTGCAGGACAAGAAGGAGTCGGTCATATTGTGTGTGTGTGTGTGTGTGTGTGTGCACGCTCTGAAACAGACCTGGTGGACGTGCTGGTCTTCTCCATGGTGGACATCAGGCGGGCGAAGGCGTCGGCCACTCGGCTGCCGGCGCCGCCCGGATCCAGCTTGGCCGTGGTGAGCTCGAACAGTTCTGGGTCGACACCTGAGAGGAAACGGCGAGCGGTTACACACTCGGGTCAAAAAGGGTTCGGTTGGAAGGAGGGAGGAGGAGAAAACATAGATGACAGAAAGAAGGAGCAGCAGGAGCTTCATGAAGAAGAGTCTGAATGTTTCACTTCCAACATCTGTCACAGCACCTCATGAACCCTCAACATCCTCTTCCTATAAACACCATTTTTTTTCTTCTTCTCAGTCTCCATCATTCATCTTTTCATCCTCCTTTCCTGCATCTCCCCCTCCTCCGTGTCTGAGGTGGTCAGGTGTGGTGTATCTGACCTGGGATGGAGGTTGAGCTGGTGGAGCCAGAATCTTCTACTGGACCAAAGAAATCCAGGTTTAACAGAAAGGAACCTCCACTGACTGGACCGGGCAGAAAGAAAGAAGGAAGGAAGGAGAGGAAGCAGCAGCAGAGATCAGTGTGTTTAGAGAGTCGTCTTCAAACTGAAGTCTGACTTCATTTTCAGGTTACATAACACACGACAGCAGGGCTAAGAGGGAAATCAACTCTGAACTATGACAATGCTCAGAGTGGATGTTTTACCTTGAAGCACAAGACACTGACAGGTGACCACAGAGAGGCGAGAGACTGACAAACGAGTGGCAGGAGAAGAGGTGAACAGACGATGAGAGAGAGAAAACGTTGATGGTAAATACGAAGACTGGAGTGATGAAGATGGAGAGGGGGATAGATGGACAGTGGAGATAAAGGGAGAGCATTAAGACGGATGGTTGAAGGAAAAGAGTGATAAAGAAATCAACAATGAGGAAAGTATATTGAGGAAGAATAGAAACAGGCGAAAGAGGTGAGGACAGCGAGGGAGACTGAGGAAGAGAGGAGACTCGCCATCCAATGGGTTCGTAAGGCCACTGCTGCTCCAGTCGAACTGGACGGGTGGTAGCGCCTCCTGCTGGGCGGAGGTGGTCAGTTAAGAGTTCAGGGAGAAGGAAGGAGCACTTGTGGACTCACCTGTGCAGAGTCTGAGGGACATGAGGTTTTCTCCGGAGCTGCTGGAGGAGTCTGAGCGATGGAGGCGATCATCTCAGCCGCAGACACTGGCTTCAGAGGCTCTTTGGTGGGTTCCAGCATCCCCTGAACACACACAACACGCGTCAACACACACACACAAACACCAGGACGGTAGAGGACTCACCAGACTAGCAGCGTACATGGGAACAATGACCGGCTGTTTCTTCTGTCCGGTGAAGAGCTGTGAACACAGAGCAGGATGATGGGCGACGATGAGGATGCAGATGTCGGGTCAGAACTCACAATGTTGCGTGTGTCAATGCCGAGGCAGCACAGCAGAGTCTTGTTGCAGTACGACCCGCCCCATTGGTACCGAAGTCCAAACGCCTCGTGGATGTCCTGCAGCTGCGTCCACACGTCTCTGCGCACCCACCTGAGCGGACATTAGTGGTCATCAGTCACATGGTCATTGACGGTCAGCAGGCGGGTCACTCACCCGCCCTCTTCCTGTCCACACTCCAGCAGGCTCTTCAGAGGGACCACCTGGTCCTCCACTGTGGACACGCTTGATGGAGGGAAGCTGCTCTGGAACACCTTTTCCAGCCCGCACGGCGCCACCTACAGGCCAGACACACAACATGAGCAGTAGCCTCACTTTAGTGAAGACAACTCCTGACTAGAGTTGACCACTTCCTGAGGTGTACCTACTCATAATAATAATAATAATAATATTCAAACACAGAATCTAAAAGAAGCCCAAATGTAAACTCTTCATGCAGGAATGCTGCTGCTGACCTGAACGCAGGCATCGTAGAGTGTGTGTGTGTGTGTTGACTTAAATATGGCAATAAGATCTGTAATATACTGGGAAACTGTAGGAACAAGTAATTTGAAGTATTGTCCGACTACTTGCTGCTGATCAATGAAGTTAGAACGGGTGCTTTAGTCCCACATACCGGTAACATGTGTACTCGTACTGGACTTAACAAAATATTCATACTCGTAATCCAGAAGGTACGCTTGCGTAATTCAAGACTTGTAGTCGTAAAAAAACAAACAAAAAACAAACGTTGACTATGTTACAAGTTACTTAACACGACCTCTTGAATCTGTAGGTGTGAGTTAGATTTGTTTTGCACCTCAATCAAAAATACGTGCATATTATTAACGACATATTTTTACCCATAAACCCCAAGGCACACGTGTAATTGAAGACTTGTAGTTACGAAATAATTTAAAAAAAGAAACAATTACGACTTTTTTTGAATCTGCTGTTCTCAATCACAGCGAGAAAAAACATGAGCCACGCGTTCCCGCAGTTATTTAATTGATATCCAAGTTTAAATAACCACCATTCAAAAGACAACAGAGAAACAAATCCCTTTTAAATGTTAATCCACAAAAACGGTAAACGATGTCTCGGAGCCTGAGACATGACATGGTTCAAGTTAATTTTGTCTCTGATTTACCAATTTACCAATTTTATTTGAAAATATAGTCAACGGTTTTTGTTTTTTTTACGACTACAAGTCTTCAATTACGCATGCGTACCTTCTGGAATACGAGTATGAATACGTAGACGCGTCAATGCAAGTTATTTTTCCGAGTACACATCTCATGTTAAGGGTATGTGGGACTAAAGCACCCGTTCCAACTTCATACTGATGCTGCTCTCCTTTGTCCTGACAGCTGAAGTTGGAAACACATTAGCTTTAACATTTGTTCTGGACTTCATTAGCTTCTCATTTCTTTTTTTCCTACGTTCTAAAAGCACAGATGTCATGGTTTTAACTGCTCACTACTTGCAGGGATGCTAACATTCTCTGTTCTGGCCTCTGGGCGCATCGACAAATGTTAATTCTGCAAGTCTCTTACCTGTTGATTGTCCGTCCTGATGGACTCCTCGCAGTCTCCTGCGTGCCATTCCTCTACCTCATCCTCTGTTCTCTCCACAGGAGGATTGAACTCCTCAGAACTGAACGCAGCCCATGTCTCTGTTTCCTGATCACCAAAGGCACTCCAACCTCTATCCTTCTCAGTTTCTGACATGGCCGAATTGAAGTTCCCAAAACTGTTGCTGCCGGGGAAGTTAGCGAATCCCGTCTGTTCCTCCGTATCTCCAGTGTGAAACTTCGGTGAATTGAAGTCCCCAAAGTCATCGTCCTCAGTAGCTTCCTCTGCAGGGTCACCTGTGCTCTGCTCCTGGTGACGTTCGGATTGGTCAAAGTCTGCAAAGCCCTGATTGCCGAAAGACTCGGCATCTCCAAAGTCTCCAAAGTCTTCGTCGTCTTCGGCTAGCTGGCTGTGCTCAGCGGGTGTGGCGACATCCTCATGGAGGTGTGGGGACGGAGCGGACCCCGTCGTGCTTATGTCCCCCAACTCTTCAAGCGCGTCCGTGGACAACGGCCTGCCGAACGAAGTCTCCGTTTCTGTCTCCGTGTCATTGTCTGACCTGCCAGGAGACAAGTCCACATCATCTTTGAAGTCTTCATCAGCCTCATCCTCTCCATTCAGATTGACTCCAGAGTAACCGTCGTCAGCAGTGTGCTCGCCCAGGTGAGCCAGCTCTGATGGTGAGTTTGTGTCTCTTACAGTGTCCTCTTTGGTGCCCTCCTGACAAGTTTCAATCTCGTCGGGCTCCTCAGAGTTCCGGCTCTCTCCTGCAGGACTCTCTGAGCCATTTACCATCTGGCCAACAGTAAACACTGCATCGGAAAAAGCAGCAAAGTCTGCAAAGTCCTCGTCGGTCTTGATGGCAGGGATGCCATCCGTGTCCTCATCAGATTCCCCCTTTAGGTGACAGTGGACAGACTCCTGTGTTGATAAACTTTCCTGAACACCAAACCCGTTCGTCAACGGCCTAGAGTCTCTGCCATTGCAATTGGTGCCCGTCACATGATTAGCTGTATCGCAGCTCTCGTCATCAACCTCGCTGCTGCTGACACACTCATGCATATCCAGTTTATTGACGTGGACCTTCTTCACCTCACCTGTGTCCGGGAGACTGTGACCTCCCGGCATGACCCCGTTGACCTTGGGCAAGTCCCCGACGGAGATGGATGAGATGAGTCCGGCAACTCGTGCATTGAGTAGCTCTGGCGGCGAGGTCGCAGTCAGCGCCTGGTTCTGGTTGAAGCTGGTCGGCGTGTCCATCTCGGTGAAGCTGATGCTGTTCGGGACGGAGGAGAAGGTGCCGAAGTCACCGAACTCGTCCTCTTCCTCCTCGATGACATCTTCCATCGGCGGTGGAGACGACGAGTACATGCGGATGACATCAGGCTCCATGACGCTGCGATCGACAAACACTCCCCGCTACTCCTGAAATGAGATCACATGTCAACAGTAAGACATAAGAAAAAGCATAAACTAGGCATTCAGATTAACATCAAAAGTTAAAATAACCTGTCAATGAAGAGAACTGCCAGTGAACACCAACAGATCTCAACTATGCTTCTCATGAGTGGAAACGTTGCACAGCGAATCCTGTCAACGTAAATATTTGCTACCCTTTCTTTCCAGCAGATCTGAAGGAGTCATGAACCCTCTCTTATCTGGATAAGAGATTATCAGAAGAGAACAAACTGGAGTTTCCAGCCCTGGTAGTGACTCAGCACAGTCACCTAGAAGGTTTATTTATAATCACCCAATTTATTTTCACGTCTGAAGTGCTTTTGTTTCGCTTGGAGTTTTACTAATAAACACAAATTAACATGCAAAATAACCATCATAATCTACCCGAGTCTATGAAGATTCATGTCTGAGCTTATTCCCGGCACAACATTGTCCGACTAATCTATTAAAGGAAAAAAACAAAAATCACAGACTTTTCAACTAAAAAAACACTACCTTAACTCATCTTCCAACACTGTCTCACTCCTACTCAGTTAATTCATTGCTGCAGTTGAGTGGGTTTAGTGGATTTTTAATATCGCCGTTTCATTTGTTTTTATCTTCATTGTGTAGAAACTCGACCACTCTTCCTCCAGCAGCCAACAGGTGAGTTGAGCGTTTAGTTCTAGCTCTAAGTTTTACCTTACCTTTCTTCATTCATGTTCCCTCTCTTAGCAACACAAATAATTATGTACAAACATTTACACTTGTGCTTTCGTGTTGAAAGCGTTGCCACCTTTTAACTGCCTCTCAGGTCTGGGGTGATTTTAATATTCATAGGAGTAACAATGGCAAACATTTGACTTTGCAAACTAGAGTTTCAGGCTCTGACAGAAACATTTATAGTGCAGTTAAGTAAGTAAGTAAGCATGAAAGAATGTTTAGGAGACATTGACAAAAAGGGGCGATAAACATATTTAAGTTATGGGAAAAAACATGTAATGTTGGGGACATTTTTACTGATGACATTTTTAAATGTAATACTTGTCTAAAATCTGCAAGGATTGGTATTATCTTCTGACAACTCAGACAGTTGCCATTTTAATATAACACACAGTTAGTGTTAATAAAAAAGACAGAAACAAGAAGAAATAAAACGTGTTTAAACTGAAAGAGACTACAAGTAACATGACTGAGACTGCGTTGGCACTTTTAATGAAGAATTCTTTCACTTAAAGACAACGTTGAGTCCATGTTGACTTTAAACGAACACAACAAGCGCAGGCTGAATGATCTGTGGTTAATGATTAAGTTTGCTCAACTCAAGCTAGCAGGCTAACCAGCTAAACTGGTCGCTCGGTTACAGAAAACTAAACCAGAGAACGCGAGAACATAATGTCGATGAGGTTTGCGTTTAGTTGTGTTTTTAAAAAGAATGTTTCGACGTGAGCTCATTAAAAACAAGGCCGAAAAAGTCCGTTGTGATGGGTTGAACTAAGCTAACCTAGCCTGTCAAATGGTGATGACGAGCAAGTACTTCAGTAGTTTAACAACACATCGGACACACAAACGGCACAGAATAAACGTCAAAGTTGCTTTAGAATGTCTGCCTCAGATGACGAGGGTTCTGCTGTGAGCGCGGACGAGCAGAACTAGAAACGAACCTGCAGTTTTTAAAACCCACTACGCAGCTAGCATGTTAGCTTAGCCGCTAGCGCTCCAACAGCAGGTGTCACTGGGACGAACACAAACACAAGTCCGAACCTCAAGACGCTTCCGGCGGCTGCCCGTGACTCGCTTCAAGCGGGGCCGGTCCATACGGGGAGGAGGGAACCACCAGCCGAGTGCACAGAGGGATGACTCGGACTGAGAGCCGGGAACGGAGGATGTCAAGCCGGCCGCTGCCTCTCCGGCCTCAATGTCACCCAGCGTGCACCGCGGCTTCCTGTCAACAGGTAAGTCCAGTTCGATCAAGTGACCTCGGTGAACATTACCCTGAAGTTCCATATAACGACAGGTTGAGCTGAAACAACGGGACAATCTTATTCATTTTGGGCGTGTTTTCCCCAACAGAACTAAAGCTCTGTCAGTTGTAATTATGTTTTCAAAACTAGATGTTTGGAACTGTTGTCTGATGATCTTAGATGTTTGGATTTGTTATACATAAGAGAAGACAGTAAAAAACAACAAAATGAGTGTAAAGTTGTATTTATTTAAATTGTGTCAGATCATTCTACAGTACATGATGATTGGTTTTAAAAAAACATGATCAAAACAGTTGAAAAATGTTCCATGAGAAGCATCCGTTGAAGTTTCACCGTCTCTCCCGCTCAAGTTCCATCTGTTGGCACCCGAACCTCTTCGCAGCTCCAGTCGGTCACGACAGCTTTGTGATGGACAGATTTCCTTTGATCCAAATAGTGTCCACAAGGTGCGTCGACGTCACTCTGTGCTGAAAGTCAAAGAGCTTCTGTCCATCCACGAAGACGCGAAAACGACCATGCTCACAGTGGACCTCCATCTGAAATAAGAGACGGATATGTTTATGTCGACCTGTCTGGCGTCTGGCGAGAGTCACCTTGAATGGCTGCCCTGCGATGAAGGGAAAGAATGGTATGTTGTGTTCAGCTTCGGTCCAGCTCCCCGACAGACAGGCCCGTCGCAGGACTTGCCGGTCCCTGAACCGAACAAAGGTCTCCAGAGCGACAAAAGTAGGGGGCTCCCCGGATGTCCCCCGTCCACACGTCAGGGCGACGTAGAACCTGGCGAGAACATGAACGTGGCATCGGTTGGTGTCATGGAGATCAAGAGGTTTTGATGTTGGTACCTGTCAGGGAGATGGTCCACTAATCCAACCAGGACCACCTTCTTTCCTGGACTCATCCCACCTGTGACGCTTCCTCTGAAGGGAACTGACTACAAACAGAGACACAAGAAATTAAAAAGCTGTTGTAATCATTTATCCAAAAGAAAGAAGTTTAAGTTATTAATAATTGATATAATAAGGATGATAATTTAGCAATGGGGAAAGAATTACTGTAGTAATGCACAGGAGGGAAAAAACTCTTAAATATGTATATTTTACAATTATATCTACAGTATGTTCATTTTAGGATATTCTAATGTAAATGGTGAATCTTTAGTTACTTTTAGACAAGTCACGCGATCAAACTTGCAGCAAATCATGTGACGCGCAGATCCTTGATCAACTAACTTGGTTCTCTTGGAATTGTCATGTAGGACTATTATAAATGCATTGTTATGTTGAATTTAAAAATCAAATTGAATTTCCTGGAATTAGAATATCAAACATTATGTATAAAAACGTTTTGAAAGTATTAATAATTTAGTCTTATTCAATTGTAAGAAAAAAAAAAGCAGATTCAACCTTAAATATATGAACAATGTTGAATTCAATTATTCAATAAAAGAAATTCAACAATTTAATATATAACAAACATTTAATTCCAATATAAAAATGTTAAATTTCAACCGTTCAATATTCTACAGTCACTGATATAATTCCACAGGAGCCCTAGTAGTACTTTGTCCAGGACAATGTTAAATAGACGCTTCTGAGATCAGTAAGAGATATTAAAACAAGTGGAAATTACAGTGAGAAAATTTCAAGTCAAGTTTCAGGAAAGATTGAAAAAAAAAAAGACCAGTTCCTCTCTAAAATAACACAAACTCTCTACAAACTAAACATGTGTTTCAGAGTTTCACTAAAATAGTGCTGAACTACAAACTCACACATAATCAAATATACATAGATGCAAATACACAAACATCTTGTTGTAAGTTGATATGTTTTTTCATACACTTAATTTTAGTTTTTTTGTATTTAACCTTTTTCGATCTGAACGTCGGACTATAAGTATAATTTATTTTACTAGTTGGTAGTGAAGAAAAAGGTTGGGGACCCCTGCTCTGGGAGATGTTTCAGAGTGGACACAGTGAAAGTGAAATGTTACAGAGCAGAGGAAGATTTGAAGTTACTGAGTTGGCGTCACCAGACGTGTGTTGTTGACTTCAACTCTTGGCGTGACAAGTTGCTGGGCCACATGATTCCACTTCTGAAAGGATCAGTAACACATGATTTACTACAGACACACAATACAACAGGAGGAGGAGCACAAACAGTTGTCTGAGATTCAAAGTAAAGATTTGTCTTCAATGTGAGGATGTAGTGTTGAACTAACTTACTTACTTGTATACAATGATTTTAACTAATATTATTAGTACAAGCAAGGCCTTTATTTTGGGGGGAATAGAACGGAAGTCTTCGTTCAGGACTTGAGAACCGAGTTAAACTATTTCACAACTGTTTGAAACATTCAAGTTATTCCACCTAAACCAACGACATTGTGACATCTTAGTGTGTGTGTGTGTGTGTGTGTGTAAATAAGATGAAGCTAAAGTTTGGACGAGTGGGCTCACCTTCCTCTCCGAGTGACGCGGAGTTTCTGACATGTCGAGGAAACGCAGACACACTTACAGACACGTACACACACACCCAACCTTAATCTGAACCTGCAAACACACACAGACACACACACAGACGGACACCCTCCGTCACGTCAAGCACTACTCTTCTATCACACGGGACGTCCCGTGACGTCACCGTGGCCGGTAAGTTTCTACGTTCATTACGTAATGGAGTGTGTTCAACTATTTCCATTTCCGCTGTTTACTTTTTTTATTGACTTAAAAATATAGTCACAACTATTACTGGACTAAAGATTTGTATGAGAAGTTACTTTACGGATCTTTTTTTTTCTTTTTCTAAGAAACAATAGCAAGGCTATCTACTCAAACAGTCGTCCTTATTATTCAACTTAGTGATCAAACTCTAAAAGCTTAAAAATTAATTCGGTAGGACGCAAGAAAAACGAGTTTTTAAAATGTTACCTTTATTTTGAAAATATTCACAGGAAGCTTTACCATGAACACAACGGGAAGTCTCTTGAGTCGCTTGGAACGTGTTCTGTTGTGTTGTGATTGTGTTCGGACTCTGACGCCGAACCAAGAGTTGGAACAAATCTATCAGGTTCGGAACTGAAATTGAAACCCTTGTTAAGTCATCACACCGTGACCAGACGTGAGTAAAATCTTCGTGAAAGTTTTGTGAGTTTGACGAAACTGGTTTTTCTCGTTTGAAATTATGTTTCACTTTTAAATCAAGTTAATATTTTGAGCACATTATTATAGATTAAATTGTACATTTACATTCATAAATTGTACATTTATGAAAAAAAACAATTCAGCTTTTAAATACTCGACTGACTAGTATATACACACTTTAAATTACTATTATTTAACTTTGATTTAAAAACATCAGATATATTTGTGTTAAAATTAAATTAAGAACACACACTTAATCCCTGTTCATGAATTCATGCGATATAATTCAATAAAAATAAGAACTTAATAATATAACTATCCGATATCCCACAATATTTGATTTTCATAAACCACCTGCTGCGATCTATCTTTTACTGCGGTGTAATGGGAAAATAAACGTCTGGAATCATATACTTTTCCTCCGAACAAGATTTAACTTATTTCAACTTATTTTAATGTAAAAATATAAAATTGGTGCTATTTAAAAAAAATATTGTGTATAGAAAGTGTTTGTTACTGACTTGTATGTGTGTGTCTGTGCCTTTTTGTTGTATTGTCAGGATTGTGGGGGTTCAGCTGCCCCCCCCCCCCCCAGTAACACCCGCCACAGCATCTGTCCCCTGCAGACGCTGCTATTGTTCCACGTTTAAAACTTGAAATGTCCAACTGTTTGTAAAGTGACCCCCCCCCCCCAACCCACTCCGAGACCACATACAGATTTCGACCTCAGTCACATGACATCAGCAACTTCATTAATGATGTCACTTAAAGTCTTTTGGGAACGTCCTAAAATGTTCCCTTCTGTGTTCCCTCCTTTGTCGTGCACTGTAGTGTTCCATCTCCTATCTCCTGTCCTCCCTGGTGCGTTTGTCATCTGTACGAGTGGATGTTGTGGACGTCATGCTGACGCCCCAACTCGTGAGTGTTTGACCCTGGAGGGTTTGTTGTGTGTTTGTGGTACAAAAGAGCCTCACGTCGCTGTCGTCCAGCAGATCCTCCGACATCAATCTACTCATTGTGTCTCGCCACAGTGAGCGAGCGTGAGCTCATCAACACATCAGCCTGGCGGTTCCGGCTTCGGTGTTGGCCGCGTTGGATGGTGTTGAGCTGAGGGGAAGTGGGAACATCGTCGCGAACATGCTCTCGCTGGTCCAGGACAGAGAACCCCGGGTCAAGTATGGAGAGCTGCTGGTGCTCGGGTGAGACACTCAACTCAACAGAACTTTTTCAATCACTCACGCATTCATTTGACCCTTTATCGTATATTTATTTAATCATTAATCATTTATTTAATTATATATATTATAAATTCATTTAATTAATTATTTAATATATTTAATCATTAATTGTTTTTTCTATTAATCTATTTAGATGGTCGTCTGTTACTTGTGAATTAATGTATTTAGTTAATCAGTAATTCTTTATTGATGGATTTATTTATTAATTGATGGATTTTTTAATTTTATTTTTAAAGAAGTATTTATTGACTTATTAATTATTCATGTGTCTATTTATTTTGTCATTAATTATTTATTCATGCATGTTTTTATTCATGAATGGACTTAAATCAGTAATTATTTGTTCATTTTATTCATGGATTTACTAAATCACAATTTTTTAGTAATTTCTTACATTTATTATTTCATAAATGTATTTAATAATATATATAATTCATTATTGTATTTATTGAATCCTTAATATTTCATTTATGGATTTTATCATTAATATTTATTTATTTAATTAATTATTTTTTATCATTAATTATTTATTCATTTATAAATGAATCATTGATCTTGTATTTATTCATTCATGTAATGATTTTTTTTATTGATCTTTTATTAATTTTTACATTTAATTTGTATAATAATGATTGATGGATCCGTGTGTGTGTTCATAAGTGTGTAATGTGTGTTCAGGTATAATGGCTCTCTTCCCGGCGGAGACAAGGGCAGGAGGAGGAGCCGCGTGGCTCTGGGTCGCAGGTCTAAAGCCAATGGGGTGAAGGCGAGCTCGGCGCACACGTCCGTTTCAACACACGCTACACAGGTGAGTCACAATGAACCCGTTCACTCTACAGTCCTGCTCACGTCTGGTGTGTGTGTGCGTACATGAAGGCGGTGAGCAGCAAGGAGCGACACAGCATCTCTTACACTGTGTCCCGAGCTGAGACGGTGGTGGTGGAGTACACGACTGACGGGGACACGGACATGTTCCAGGTTGTAACACAAACACATACCCAGAAGACTGTGTCTATATGGCTCTTCGGTGTCCACAGGTCGGACGTTCCACCGAGAACCCCATCGACCTGGTGGTGACTGATGCTGTGCCGGGAGGTCAAGACCGAGCCGAGGGTCAGGCAGTCCAGAGCACAATCTCCCGCTTCGCCTGCCGCATCATCTGCCAGAGGAGTCCTCCCTACGTGGCCCGGGTCTACGCCGCTGGCTTCGACTGCTCTAAGAACATCGTCCTCGGGGTAGGACCCCAGAACCACTCCGGGCTGACCAGATCCCTGACTGTGTGTGTGTCTCAGGAGAAAGCAGCCAAATGGAAAATGGAGGACGGACTCATGGACGGACTGACCACTAACGGGGTCCTGATCATGAGTCCTCAGCAGGGCTTCGGTCAGAGTTCCGGACCGAGTCAATGGAGGGAGGTCTCGGTGTGCGGAGATGTTTACACCCTGAGAGAGACCAGATCGTCTGTAATGAGGGGCAGGAGGGTAAGACTTACACACACATGCACTCTCATGGCGACACACACACACACTGGTGTTTCAGAGGTGTTCTTGCTCCTCAGGTGACCTCTGAGTCCAACCAGCTGGTGGACGGCTCTCTCATCGACCTCTGTGGCGCCACTCTGCTGTGGCGGACGGCCGAGGGTCTCCTGCGCACTCCCAACATCAAACACCTGGAGGCGCTGCGGCAGGAGCTGAACGCCGGCCGGCCCCAGTGTCCCGTGGGCTTCAACACGCTCGCCTTCCCCAGCCTGCGGCGCCGGGACATCCTGGACCAGAAGCAGCCGTGGGTCTACCTGCGCTGCGGACATGTGCACGGCTACCACGGCTGGGGCGACCGGCGCCACCCGGAGGTGGAGGCGGACCGTAAGGACAGGGAGTGTCCCATGTGCCGGACGCAGGGTCCGTACGTGCCCCTGTGGCTGGGCTGCGAGGCGGGCTTCTACGTGGACGAAGCTCCGCCCACGCATGCCTTCACCCCCTGTGGTCACGTGTGCTCGGAGAAGACGGCGTCGTACTGGGGTCGCATCCTGCTGCCGCACGGCACGCACGCCTTCCACGCCGCCTGCCCCTTCTGCATCACGCCAGTAGAGGGCGCCAGTGGCTACATCAGACTCATCTTTCAAAGCCCTCTGGACTAAAAGTTTAATATATTTCTATTATTTATATCCATTCTTCTGCTACCGGGATTCTAATTTCCCAAAGGAGATCTCCAGAGGGATTAATAAAGTCTATCGATCATATATTAGTTGTCATGGTGATGTGCGGTCTTATATGGGAAGCGGTTCAAAGGACTATTTGTTTATTGACTATTATTTGATGTTTCATCTCTGAAACTAGCCAAGGAGGTTTCACTTCTTGTTTAGAACCTCCATCATCCTCCTCATCACATGTCTCTGTCTGTCGTAGGATCCTCGGGTGTCTAAACTCCACCAAAGTGCTCTTAAAGTCGCGAAGTTGAAAATGTGGAGTCAGATAAAAGTTTGTTAAAAGTTTTGAATAAAAACTCTATTTAATTGACTATTTAATAATGTCTACACTGGCTCATTCATTTTGAACGAATGAATAAAGTGTCACAAAAAGTCTGAATGAAGTGATGATGAAAATTTACATTTTTTTCGGGTTCTTTTTAAAGCATTATCAACAGGAATGATCATCTAACTCGTCTAAAAATGTGACAAAATGTTCAAGTTTTAAGTTAAAACTGTACTTACAATAGTAGGTTTAAATAAGCTAACAGGATTTTAGACAAATGCATAATTTCTTATGTCCGTCAACGACTTTCGTTACGTCAAAAAGATTTTAACATCTTGAGATTTTAGTTGTTGAAAATATCGATTGGCAACTGCTCGGCCGGCAGGTGGCAGCAGCGAGCAGCACCTTCCCCTGCCTCGGTGCATCATGGTCGGTGTACCGGTGGACTCTGCTGCTGCTTCGTGTCCCGCTGTTGACAAAACCGGTTCATCCGGTCATTCTGTGATGGCGACGAGGAAAAGCAGTGGTAGCTGCGCTTCACACGACAGGTACCGAAACTCCCCGCGGGTCCGAAACGCCGATGGTTTCACCTGGACTCGCTCGTCAAGTTCACCTATTGGCAACATGTTAGCATCAGTCTACGTGTATCCGCCGCTCAATGTTAGCATTAGCTCCGGAACTCGCTGTGGCCTTGGCAGGCTTCCCACGCCGGGTCTCTGAGCAGACAAGTGGTTACCGTGAACGAGTGTCGGCGATAGATGTGGACCGATCCGCTAGTTCGGTGTTCAAGCAAATATAATCGAATTAAAACTTTGGTAGCCTGTGCTAGCTCGGCTAGCTGAGGCTAGTTAGCTGCAGCTGCTGTCACAGTTGTTGACAGCTCAGCGTCACAACAGAAATAGTCTGAGGAAGATTTTAACTTTTTTAGGATTGTGAGTTTGAGTTTTCAAATGTGAAACCTTATGATTCTTAGCAATATTCGGGATTGAGGACAGTCGTTTACGAATATTCCCATATGGCTAACAAGTCATGTTGTGTTTGTGTTTTAAGTTTGTCAGTTATTGTCAATTAAAGTCTGTCAATAACAACTGTATTAGTTCGTTTTTAATTTTTAAAGAAGTTAAAATGGTTCATTCTGTTATGTGTTTTTCGTTTTATATTCGTTTTGTTTAAGTATAAGTCACCAAAAGCTATAGAAAAACTTGTAAATAAGATGTAAAATTGGCTTATTTAAAAATGTTTCCCCATTTCTTAATTACTTAAATTAAGAGAGCGTATTATTCACGCTTAAAGCAAAAACATGTAA
The DNA here is from genome assembly GCF_982586985.1 of Callionymus lyra. Lineage (NCBI taxonomy): Eukaryota > Metazoa > Chordata > Actinopteri > Syngnathiformes > Callionymidae > Callionymus > Callionymus lyra. Next base: position 31,490,504 of record NC_141818.1, read on the forward strand.
ATACAACCTTAAGTTGAATTTATATTAAAACAAATAAGATAAATGATATAACGTTGTCAAAACCATAGTATAGTTCTGACCTCGGGTCAGATTTAAGTGATCGGTCTGATAAAGTTTGACATCCTCCAGCTAGCCTCCTGGAAGGGCCCATGACATGGCCTCCAGCCACGGCTCCTCCCCAGTGCCTCACAGGAGCATCAGAGGCAGAGATGGGTTCTATCACAAGGGGCGAGACCCGTCCACTCCTCACCGCAGAGCAGCTCGCTCGCTGCCCGATGTTTGCCCGAAGGAGCCCACAGGTAAGTTCTTCCTTTGCGTCCCACACACACGCTCGCACACCTGCCATAATGTGCTGACCGATGCGATAGGTGAGGACCGGGGCCTACGTGATGGACCCTCTGTGGTGGCGGAGCACGACCGGTGGACGGTGTACAGCTCCAAGGTCAACCTGCCAGCTGCACTCAACGACCCCCGGCTAGCCAAGCGGGAGTCGGACTTCTTCACCAAGTCTTGGGGTCTGGACTTTACTGAGATGGAGGTGATGCCCTCCTTTCAGCTGCCCAACATCACCAAAGAGCATTTTGAGCAGTACAGGCAGGAGATGGGTCAGGTAAGGGTTTGATTGACGGCTGAGTGCAAAGTAAAAATGTCAACTATCCGTTTTATATTCGTAGAGGGAAAGAATCCACGAGCGCTGCAAGACGATCTGTCCAGACAAGGAGCACATGGACGCCAGCGCTGGCTCCAGCCACGGTAACCTCCTCAGTCAGTGCCCTGGTGAACACAAACTGTTTTAAACAATTATCTTTATTTTAAAGAGAAATCCAGAGTCGAACTGGAGCAAGTTCCCAAGGTGAGCTCCCTCACTGGTTCTTTCCATCTTTTCAACACACGGGTCAGTAGGTTCCAAGTCTCAGTTTAACTGCTGGCTAATAGTTTTGATTTTCATAGTGAACTAGTCACTAGTTTCCGTAGTAATTTGTATGGTTCTTGACATTTACCCTCATTTCGGCACTTTAAGCCACTGCTTGTCTCTCACACACTGAACACAAATATTACTAGAAAGGTGTAAGAGATGATTTCAGAGGAATAGTTCGTTTTGGCGGCAATGTCAACCAGGTGTAAAGCACTAGGTTGGATTTTGTTTGAATGATCTATTTGTGCATCAAGCAATACCTTCATGATTTAAAAAAACACAAAAAAATTCAGATGCATGTAAGATTGTTATCAATTAATCGATAGTGAGATGTGCAAAAATAAGATGAAAGCTTTTAAAAGGTAATATGAGCTATTATACAGGACTTGACAATGACTGTTCTGATGAAGTGTTTGCTTTATTGTTTAGAACCAAACATTAATTTAATGAAAAATAAAAGGTTTATTTCTGTATCCGTATCTCAACAACTCATGTTTTTCATGTCAGATCTTCATGAAGCCGGACTTTGCTCTGGAGGATCCCTCCACATTCAACAGTGTCCTGCCCTGGTGTCACTTCAGCAGTGGTCGTGGGCGCAGCAGTCAGGATGCGGCCTCGTCTAGACTCCTGCAGGAGAAGGTTGGTGTTGGTGCTGGTGCTGGTGCTCTGTCAGGAGGTGCAAGTGATGGTGACCCGCTGTCGTCCACAGCTGAGCCACTACTTGGATGTGGTTGAGGTCAGCATCGCACGGCAGATCTCGCTGCGCTCCGAAGCCTTTTTCCACGCCATGTCGTCGCAGCATGAGCTCCAGGACCAGCTGCAGGAGACCCAGCAGGCAGTGGCCGTGCTGCGGAACCGCACCGCCGCCATCGACCGGGTCATGTGCCAGGGACCGCTGCGGGCGCTAAATGCAGCACTGACCCGCCACAACTGTGTGAAGCTGCATAACAAGCTGAAGCTGATGGCGGCGGTTCACCAGACGCAGCCCACCGTGCAGCTGCTGCTCTCCACCTCCGAGTTTGTGGGGGCGCTAGAGCTCATCGCCACCACCAAAGAGGTGCTGCAGCAGGAGCTGCAGGGGGTCCACAGCTTCAGGTGAGTGGACATGTCGCCAGGCAGGAGTAAAGCATTAACCCGCATGTCCCCGCAGACATCTGGGCTCTCAGCTGTGTGAGCTGGAGAAGTTGATTGACAAGATGATGGTGGAAGACTTCAGCATGTATGCCCGTAGTGACCTGAACCGTAACCTGAAGGAGGAGCCGCAAGTGCTGGAGAAGGTCTGACGCCTGCACATGCACACGACACAGCCAGTCTATGTCTACAGTCAACGTCCACACGTGTAAACGGTTACATGGATAACAAATCCTAAATGTTTAGAAAGATAAATAACCTTTAACACCCGCCAATGTTTACATGCCTGCACAGTGAAGCTGTAAATGTTATTAATTCACAAGTAAATATTTTACTTTTACAGGTTTAACATTTTCTGAAATGACTAAATAAATATACTGAAGCTCTGTCGTTTTGCCCTGCGAGGCTCCTGACTACATATTCCTCGCAGTTAGAAGCTTCGACTACACATCACACATTTGTAAACTTCGACACTCCTAATGAAGACATGCGAGACTGAAAGAATCACATGACTTCCTGTGGCACAAACGAATAAACTTTGGGTGTTTTAACAGCCGCTGTTTTCGTCACAGGTGCTTAAACATGCTGCTGCAGTACAGAAGGTGACATATAAACCAAAGTCATGTCTGTCAAAAGATCCAGTAGCATGCTGTCAATCAATTGAATCATGAATTGGAGCCTGATATGGATCCTTGTGGCAGAGCTTCTTGTGTGGTTGAATCAGTTTGAAAAGAATCATGTTAATAATTAAGCATTTGATTTTAAGCTGTAATCAATTAATTTGGTGCCGATAATCTGTTTTTTAATTCACATGAAACTGTACGCACGTGTTGTTGTCTCTGAGCGTCTAGTTTTGTGTTCAGGAGCGCGTTCAGTCGCTGGTGTTCGGCCTCCTGCGTCAGAGGAAGTTGGACTTCCTGGAAATTTACAGCGACGAGATGATCTTGGCGGCCAAGTCCATAGTCTCTCAGGTACCACCTTGTACCAGCAACATTTGGTGTTGTGTAGATTAAACATGTATGTGTGGTTTCAGTGTGTAGCCGAAAGTGTGTCACTCATCGAGGAAATTGACACGGAAGTGATCACGAAGTGAGTAGTGTGTGTCTGTTCTACTGTGTTTGACTGAAGTCAACTTGTTTGTTCATGTGTTTCCTATTTAATGTGTTGTTCAGATGCGAGTGTTGGGATTACACTTGAATGTCACCCCTTTCCTTTTTTTCCACAATACAATTTTCATATTTCACCGCAATGTATCGAAATAAATTATTTTTGGAGGACGAGAGGATACAGTGACTCCAGCAGCTTTTCAAGCTGATGTTTGGCCATGATTTGGTTTCAAAACAAATGAAAGCAGTTACACCTTCGTCAAGAGTCATATGGTCTGTAAATTTTGCAACACCAGAGTCAAGTACTTGGACTACAAATATTTCCTTGTTCCCACAGATCGTGCCAATACACACCATATGTATGTGCAGCATATATCGACCTATGTAATCATTTGTGTAATGCTACATTTGACACATTAGTGTGTTTGGAATATCTTGTGTTATGTTGAAAGTTCATCTGTAAGTTGTATGTTGCTCTTTATTGTGTTCGATGATCTATGTGTGCGTGTTGTGTGCCAGGCTGGCTGAACAGATGCGGCTGATGACCGTCCCTCAATGGTTGCAGCTGCTGGAGAGGGTCTTCGACAGTTTCCTTCTGTTCCTACAGAGAATCAAAGTGAGTATTTTCTTTATCTGGCTCGACCCAAATCACTCCGAACCTTCCTTAGAAAAGTAAAGCTTGAGCCCGGGTCAAGACTGTTGCCATGACGGCACAATAACCTGTTTTTCCCCCTGCTCTGTCAGGCCACACTCGCCGTGATCCGGGTGGTCGTTCTGGAGGTCCTCGACTGTAACCAGAAGACCCGGGTTCTAGTCGAGGCCCGCTCTGAGTCGTCAGGACCGTCCTGTCTCCCCCCCTCACCACATGGGGAGGCGGAGCTAGCCTACCTCACCCATGAGGGCTTATTCATCAGTGATGCCTTGAACGATGTGCAGCAGCGAAATTCCAACCAGAACCAAGAGACTGGACCGGCTGTGGCCACCGACCTCACCCAGAGTGGTGGAGAGTTGAACTGCATGTGAGTGAGACTGTGCTGTTCCTGCTACTCCAGCTGCTTCACTGCCTGTTTCCCCTCCATCAGGTCTGCTGAGAACTCAATGCCCTCCGATCTGGAGCTGAACCGGATCCTGGACAACCTGCAGGAGATGATCAGCACGGCCTCAGACGTGAGCCACGACCGCTGCGTCAAAGTCCTCACGGCCAGAGCCAAGGTGCCGACCCCGACTACCTCACATTGTCTGAGCATTGACCAGATCGTCTCCTCTCCAGCAGGACGGATCTATGGAACGACTAAGCTCAGCAGAGTTTGTGAGTCTTTCTCTGGCCGTGGAGGGATTTGTCAGAGACACGGAGGAGCTATGTGGCAGACGCAGCCTCTCACTGAGGGGGGCGCTGCAGAGTCAGGCCAACCGCTTTGTACACCGCTTCCACGAGGAGAGGAAGACAAAGCTCAGGTAGTTGATGCGACACAGGCAACAATATTGTGATGGTGGTAGCTGTAGAGGAGATGATGGTTGTGACGATGATGGTGGTTTTGATCAGCTCCAAACCTCTACCATCAGCCTCCTCCTGGATAACGAACGCTGGAAACAGGCCGAGGTTCCAGCAGAATTCCAGGATCTGGTCGACTCTATTGCTGACGGCAGAATCAAACTCCCGGAGCGCAAAACTTCAGGTGCTTGAATATGGAACGGCTGGTTCTGATATTTTTTTTTGCAATTCTGGTTCTAGAACCGATGTGGCTCTTGTGAGGAGACCTCAAGCCAAAGAAAAAAGAGTTGAAAAAGATAATGCACTGATTTAAAAGCCTAAACTGTTATTTTCAATACATTTAAAAGCATGTAAGCTAAGTAGTTTTCCTAAATCTGCTCTAGAACCTCACAAGGAGGCAGTTCTACTTTAGTCCACCAGGTGTCGACATGTCCTTCTCTGCCAATGTAGTTCCAGATGAACGCAGGCCGGCCGAATTCCTGTTGGTGAAGGGTCAGAAGTACGCCGTGGTCGGGTAAGTAAGATCCCGCTGCTCCTCTGCGGCTCTTTAACCTCCCTTCTTCCACCACAGCACGGTTCTGATCCTGATCCGGATCTTTCTGGAGTATTGCCAGTGCGTCGACGACATTCCGTCCATCGCCACGGACATGCTGACGCGACTGTCGGACCTCCTCAAGGTCAGAACGTGAGCTGCTGGGCTCTGATGGACTGTTGTGTGAACTGGAGTTTGTGTGTCGCAGCACTTCAACTCGCGCAGCTGCCAGCTGGTTCTGGGCGCCGGGGCTCTGCAGGTCGTCGGCCTGAAGACCATCACCACCAAGAATCTCGGTACTGGTCGGGGCACGCAAGGTCGCGGTGTGGAGAGTGTCTAAGTGTGTCCCGTGTGTGTAGCTCTAGCGTCGCGCTGCCTCCAGCTGGTGGTCCTTCACATTCCCATCATCAGGTCTCACTTCCAGAGCAAGCTACCGCCGAAGCAGCACAACATGCTCCGGCATTTCGACCACATCACCAAGGTACCGCCGTCCGACGCCACCGTGGCAACCGTCTCACAACCTCTCCCTACAGGACTACAACGACCACGTCTCGGAGATCTCCGCTAAGCTGGTGGCCATTATGGACAGCCTGTTCGAGAAGGTCTTGTCTAAGGTCAGTGTGTGATGTCACTTCCTGCTCCGGTGATGCGTACTGACATTTCGTGTCTCAGTACGAGGTCAAGGCGCCAATGCCGTCGCCATGTTTCAGGAACGTCTGCAAGCAGATGGCGAAGATGCACGAGGCCATTTATGAACTCTTACCTGAGGAACAGACGCAGGTGAGACGTTCGCTCCGACTGTCGAACCTTTGAGCTAAAGTGTTTGTTTGCAGCTGCTGTTCGTGAGGATTAACTGCGGCTTCAAGATGCACCTGAAGAGACAACTGACCCGACTCGGAGTCGTCAACGACGGAGGACCGCAGCACGGGTCAGCACAAACACACACACATCCATCACTCCCTCTTGCACACTCACACATTAGGAACGTTGTGTGCCTGCAGCTTGGTGGTGGTGGACGTGGCCTTCTACACAGGGAACATTCAGGCACTAAAGAACATGGACTGTCTGGAACTGAACATGGCGGAGATCTGGGAGCAGAAGAGGTGACGTCGCTGAGGACTGTTATCAAGGTCATCCCGACACCTGGAGGCGGGGCTTAGGTGCTGACCGCACACGCTGGATCAGGTCGCACAGACACTTGTAAGTCCTCGCTGGAGAACGTGCGATACGCGTGTCTCACAGTCGCAGCTGCTGAACTTTCCTCCTGACGTGTTCCGGGAATGTTTTATACTTGAATCGTCTCCTCCTGTCCAACCAAAGTCCACCATGATCTCGCAGACGCAAGACGAGTAAATGGGTGGAGCCTGGATCATGTGACTCCGCCTTCTACAGCTACCTCTGGCTCCGCCCACTAGACAGGAGGCATCTTGAATCGTTTGTTTTTAAGGGGCAAGTGTGAACAATAAAACATCTACAATCAGCTCAGACGTGGTTTTGTCCAACACCACACACATAATAAAAGCTACTGGACGTGACTTTGTTTCACATTTATTTAGCTCCTCAGAGGAATCTCTCCAGAGTACCTCAGTGGTCGAGGATCCTCAAGTTTCCAGACACGATCTTGTTCTCCAGGACTGCTCCGGCTGGTATGTCGATCCTGTCGCCGTGGTTGGCGATGATGATGACGGTTCCCTGCATGAAAGAAGAAGGTTCTCAACTATCGTTTGTTGGTGTAAACTAAAGCTCCTGACCTTCAGTGAGACGTTTTTGCCGAAGGTGACGTCTCCCGACACGGTCAGGTGGTCCAGCTCCAGCATGTCGGGAATGTTCTCAAACCTCGACAGGTACTCTTGAACCTGTAACCCGAGGAGGACACTGTGCTAATGGCTACAGACAAACATTTCAAATATTACTCTGACTTTCCACATCAATCTTTTCTTGCCGGTCCGGTTCTGCTTGGGTGACTAGTTTAGCCTCACCTTCGTGAAAGAGCTGCCCAGCTTGACATGGGGCGTGGTGGGGAACTCCCTCTTCTTGCTCATGGTCAGTGAGCCGGCGTCCAGGCTGTAGAGGTTGGACATCACCAGCAGCAGGTCGGACGACGTCTTTACAGGCAGGAAACGGCTTCGCGGGACGTTCACACCCATCGCATTGTTGAAGCTCTTGATGGCCGCACCGACGGCCGTCTCCAGCTGGATCACGTTCAGGCCGCCGTCCAGAGTCTGTGACAAAACCTCGATCATACACTGATGAAGTCTAGCGCACCGGTGGAGATACCTTGGGGTTGACGATGATCTCCAGGTCCATGGCGTTGGTCTCCTGCAGCCTCTTGATGGCGGGCAGCGAGATCCACAGGTTGTTGGTGTTGAAGATCTTGAATTTGGTGACGGACTTGAACTCGTCTACGTGAGCCTTCGGGACCTGAGCAATCTCCAGGAGCCTGAGATGATCCTGGTACAGGATTAGAGTTCCTCCCTGCAGGAGAGCCAAAGAAAAAAGATGAGAAGAAGGAACAGAAACAAGAGAAGCAAACACAGACTGAGGAGAAGATGATGAACAAAAAGGAGGATATATACTGTAGATATATATAGATATATATTATGTGTTTAAAATAATACAGTATTAGGATCAGGCTGACAGTGACGTGAGGTTGAGGGAGGTGACGATGAATGAGGCCTGTCAATCATATCCGACTGATCCAATACAAAGTGAACATGAACTTTCAATATGAACTATTTGTTATACAACACGAATCACTACAGTCTGTGCAGTGTGAGGGAACTGTTGCTGCCAAACGATCAATCAGGTGCAGAGGTCAACAGCAGTACCATTTCCTGCCACAAGGGGTAAACTGTGTCAAGTCCAGTTCTTTTATAGTCAAATATGCATGTATTAAAACATACAGCATAAATGAAAACGGACATTAAACACTCAAATAAGAAAATAAATAAGAATTAATAACCAACAATGAAATAAATAATCAACAAACTTAAATAATCAACTAATAAACAAATAAAGTTAATTCACAGGTAGTGATGGCGGAGGTGAGTGATGGTAGGGCAGGGAGGGAGTTGAGTCTCCTGACAGTCCTGTCCTTTAACCTGCTGGTTCTGGCCTGAAGACTGTGCAGTCTCCTCCCTGATGGCAGTGAGAGGTTATTTCTAGCGATCTTGAATTATTTAAATCTTTTTTATATCAAATTTCCTGAATTTAAAGTTTGAGAACCAACCAAAACCTACAGACTTTAATTTGTTCTGAATCTCTTTACTTTAATTTGTTTACAGTAAATATAAATTAGGAGGATTAAAAATTGTTTGTCCAATTTATAAATATCTATCAATAAATTTGAATTATTAAAAAAATGTGTAGAAAATCCAACCATTCAATGGCAATGCACATGGACGAGCTAGAAGAGAGAGAAACGATGGAAGAAGTTAAGGAGGGAAGACGAGACAAGGGACCTTGACGTCGGCTCTGGTCTTGTCGGTGACCTCCATGATGAACTCGCAGCGGCGCTCGGCCGGCTGGCTCATCAGGTGGTGCAGGATGAAGAGGTCCACGGTGGCGCCCAGGTTGTCGATGTTTGAAACGAAGATGTACTCTTTCCCCTCCGACACCAGTTTGTCCAGTAGACCCGAGTTGTGGAAGCTGGTGTAGATGTCGCCGTGACCCGGTGGGTACCAGGCCTCCACGTTGTCCCCGTTCACCTGCATGCTCTTGGCGATGGGAAGCAGAGACTCTTTGTTGATGCGAGGATACCTGAGGGACACAAGGTGTTGACGGGAACATGGCAGAAGCTCCTGATGACTGGAACATGGAAAGACAACAAAACAAGTCGTGTGGAGTCACCTGCTCTGGTTGAAGGTGTGGATCTTGACCCCATGGTGTGTGTACTTCTGCAGGATTTTGTTGGTTTCTTCATCAGTGTTGAAGGAGTTCATGAGGACTAGAGGCACGTCGGCGTTGTAGGTTTTGTTCAGGTGCTGTGAGAAGGACGAGAGACGCCTGAGACCAGCAGACATGCAGCTCATTAGCTTTCAGAGACTCTACCTCGATCTGCTTCACCGTCAGGTCCAGGAAGGTGTTCTCGTTGCGGACACTGATCAGACTCTTGGGCCCTTTGCAGCCCATGCTGGTCCCCAGACCCCCGTTGAGTTTGACCACGGCGAGCTTGTTGAGGCTCGAGGTGATGTCATCAGGAAGTCCTTTTGCCCTGATCCTGTCATATGGCTGGATCTGCAGACGTGTTCAGGAGCAGCTCTGAGTCTGAGACCATGATTCTCGGCAGCATGAACATCTGTTTCATCAAAGTCAGCTGGTGTGTGTGTATATTCGTGTACGTAGGTTTGTGTAACTCTAAACCCACTCCACAGCGGTCAAGCTATTCTTAGATCAACCGTTTCTGTTCTGAAGTGTGTTGTGACGGAGAGTTCTAGGACCAACGTGTTCATGTCATACAGTTTAAACATTCATGTCCTTCACAAGATTTCCCTGAAGTAACAGATCAAAATGGCAGGAGTAAACAGACGGATTAATATTCAATATTTAATGTAATTTCAAACATACATGAAAGGGTTAATATTTATTATTGTTATTAAAACAGACATGAGAGGGTTAATATTTATTATTGTTATTTAAACAGACATGAGAGGGTTAATATTTATTATTGTTAGTAAAACAAACATGAGAGGGTTAATATTTATTGTTGTTATTAAAACAGACATGAGAGGGTTAATATTCATTATTGGTATTAAAACAGACATGAGAGGGTTAATATTCATTATTGTTATTAAAACAGATATGAGAGGGTTAATATTCATTATTGTTATTAAAACAAAAATGAGAGGGTTAATATTTATTATTGTTATTAAAACAGACATGAGAGGGTTAATATTCATTATTGTTATTAAAACAAACATGAAAGGGTTAATATTTATTGTTGTTATTAAAACAGACATGAGAGGGTTAATATTCATTATTGGTATTAAAACAGACATGAGAGGGTTAATATTCATTATTGTTATTAAAACAGACATGAGAGGGTTAATATTCATTATTGTTATTAAAACAAACATGAGAGGGTTAATATTTATTATTGTTATTAAAACAGACATGAGAGGGTTAATATTCATTATTGTTATTAAAACAGACATGAGAGGGTTAATATTTATTATTGTTATTAAAACAGAGATGAGAGGGTTAATATTTATTATTGTTATTAAAACAAACATGAGAGGGTTAATATTTATTATTGTTATTAAAACAGACATGAGAGGGTTAATATTCATTATTGTTATTAAAACAGACATGAGAGGGTTAATATTTATTATTGTTATTAAAACAGACATGAGAGGGTTAATATCTAACAAGGGTGCAAGCAAAAGAGAGTTGTGGCAACATGATCAAATGACTCGCTGTGATAACTCACCTTCTCCTCTGGTGGTCTGTTGATCTTGGCCCATTCTACAGAGGGACCTTTGACCTGCAGGAATCTGTGAAAGAGCTTCTTAAATCCATCAAAGTCTTTCCTGGAGATCTGGGACAGAGGGAGAGGTAAATTACTCCAGGTACTCTCCAGGTACTCTCCAGGTACGTCGGCTCCTGCTTCCAGTCACTGAACATGTGTGTTTATGTGCAGAACTCTCGGTCGTTCACCTCCAATTTGAAGTTTGAGGTAAAAAGACTTTATTCAACAGGACAAAATCCATAAAATAATATTAGAGGGCAAATGATATACTTGTAATATATTTGAAGATTAATTTCAGAAGTAAAACGACATCAAAACTCTTGTTAACTTTGTGCTAAGATGATTCATCTGTCAGAGACTCAGTGTAGAGCCACTTCTACTGGGATCAAGCAGTGACCTGCATGGACTACACACCTCCGCGTTCTTCTTGTCTGCAGTCGTGAGCAGCGTCTCCAACTCCCGGTGCATGGACTCCTCATGCTGCTGCCGGAGCTTCTCCTGGAACTCCGTCATTGCTCCTCTGGTCAGGTCTGGACACAGACATGATGTCACTTCCTGCTCATCTGAACTGACTCGCATCAGATCGACAACAGTGACCAGGAAGGTTTGCAGCAGATAAACAACTACACAACTAAATATAACCCAGACACACACACTCACCCGCCACAGTCAGAGACATGTTGAGAGCAGGGAGACAGGTGCAGCAATGACAGTGTCGGTGCGTCCACACAGGACAGCGGTCAGAGAACAACGGTCACTCTCACCGTTCAGTCTCAGACCCCACCCACTTTCAGATACAAGCCAATCATGCTCAGAGGGTGTGTGTGTGTGTGTGTGTGTGTGTCAGGGGGAGGTTTATCAATTCGGTTTGTCACTTACATCAACTGTTATTCTTTACAGAGCTGCCATAACATTATGACCACGAATTTTACAAACATAGCTATTGGGTCCGCAATGGCCAGAAGCTGACAGAAGTGGACACCGACTCATTACTATATTAAGACTTTGTATCTCAGGGTCTAGTTCATGAGTGAGGGAAGGATGGAGTCGGACAGATGGATCTTAAGTCGTGAGGACTCTCTTGTGAAGAAAGAGCTGAGCCAAAAGAAAAAACTCTCCACTGATGGTGGACACTCTCACAGTGGGGGACAGCTTGGTAGACTCAAGAACAAACTCACAGATATACTTTGTTTTTTTCCGGGTGACTTTGTTTGAGGGAGAAAGTTTGTCATCCAGGAGAGGCTCGGAGTAGAACACTTGCTCTTTACACCAAACTAGCTTCATTCAACTGCATACACAATGTCAGTAGGTGGTCATAATGTTTCTGCTGGTCATTTCGTGTCCATTAACAGTTGTGTAGTTGTAATCTTTCCATGTACAAACAACTTCCCTGGCTGTGTGTACAAAACAAACATTTTTTAAATGAACTACGGTCATACAAGAGTAACCAGTGACAGACCATTAACTGAGGCCAGACTTGACTAAAGTATTATGTGTAAACAAATTCATGGTCAGTCATGCCCCATGGACCGTCCATGACCTTTACCCTTTCAAACATTTGCTCACGTGTGTCCAGGAAGAGATTGACCAATCAGCAGAGTTGATTTATTGTTGCAGCCAAACTATATTTAGACGTGTGACTATTTTACTGTATGTTATGGAAGAATATTTACACTAAAACAAAAGTCATAGTTGCAACTGGCGACTTTCCTATTCATCGTCAACCAAACTAACAACAAGTTGGATCTATTAACCAAACCTGTTCCTGTTGACCTCTTAATATTGAAGGTGACCTCAATCTGCAACGTGTTACATGAGTTATCGTTAAGCTATTGTGTCAGTTAGCGTGGAGTCCTTTAATGTAGTCTGTAAAACAGTCTGCGTAAGAGAAAGGAAACCCGAGACTAGTCTAAAGTGGAACCAAAACTACGTAGTTAAGCATGTTGCGTCTCTGCAGGACCACAGCCTTCAGCAATAACCACACAGGTTCGTTCTGCTGACATTAGCCATTTGTAAAACTAATGTTGCATTTTTTCCCCATAATAAACTCTTTGTTCTTTTTGTTTGGGCCAGGACGTTGACTGAGTGACTCTCCTATCAGAATCAAACACTGTGTTCCTCTAAGGAATGTTGACATCAGAACCCTGAGGGTTTTTTTTTTCCACTGAGCAAGTCTGATAATATCTAAAGCAAGCACACGAATTACAGTATATAGAAATATAAACGAGGAATTAATAAAGTTTATCCATCCATCTATCTTATTCGTCTTCGTGTATACCAATTCATGTTATAGAATATAAAATAGTTATTACTTTCATTGTTCAAATTCTTATTATATATGGATGGAATCAACTTATTATTCAGATTTTTATATTAATATGTTATTGTCATTAATTGCAAAAAAAAAAGTGTTATTTTTAACCTTGACCTTTTGTGGTGTATTTTTGTCAGAGGGTGTGCGACACACAAACACACAACTTTTTAATAAACTTAACTCGTCGCCATGAAAACCCACCTGTTACAGCACCGGACAGCGTCCGAGGAACACTTGCGGGCGGTCACTCACACACGCCGACCTCGGAGGGTTCGGAGTTGAAGCTGCGGGTCGGACGGGTCACGAAGACTGGGGCGTCATTCTGAAGCTAGCCGCGGTTAGCCGCTAGCTGACAGCTGGCACGCTGCAAGCGCGAGCCTACCGACTTGAATGTCAGTGACGAGATGCCAACCGAGGGCGTTGATTGGTTGATATTGCTCTCCGTCGACCTGCAATACTTCTTGGTTCCGCCCTCGTTGATCGCTAAAACCTGTTGATTATAAAAAGTGCTTCTTCATTTTTAAGAGCACAAATATTGAATAATACATTATTCAATATAAAAAAAATATTAGTAAAAGAGAAGCATTTCTTTCATTTAAATTATTCTCAACTGATGTGTTGCATATAAAGCGTACACCGACTTCAATATAATGTATTAATACCGAATTCAGTAGGTATTATTTGTATAATTTTACAGAAAAAAACACAATTTTAAAATTAGGGGGAAAAAAGAAGGTCCTACCGAGATTTGAACTCGGATCGCTGGATTCAGAGTCCAGAGTGCTAACCATTACACCATAGAACCCGGTTGTGCTGTAGGTGTCCAGATACTCAAGATATAGTTAGCGAGATACTTCAAACTTTTACTCTATGGCTCAAAATACTATTTGTCTTCAATATTGTGCAAGTAGTACCTACCCTAGTAAAAAAAAAAAAAGGGTCGTGTTCATGCATCTTCTGCAGGAACACTTAAGAGTTTAAGTAAATGCTGACAAAGAACAGAAAGTCAAGATCATTTAGTTTCAGTTTTATTGTTGGAGTTTGTGGACATCTCGTGTGTCACCATCCGCCGACACACACGCTGTCCTGCACTGAGGAGGCCATGTTGTGGTTAATAAACAGGTCTAGACCTGGAGAGGAGGCCTGTGGACACACTCTTTAAAACACATAAACACACTTGGAGGTCTCGGCTCAGGCGGAGGTGAGAGATGGTCAGAAGAGTGGAGGGTTGGGTCATCACAGCCGGGAGTTGAAGGAGGCCGGCGGTGAGTCGTCCGGCTTCTTCTCGGCCAGTTCGACGGGTAGTCACTTGGACAGGAAGTCCAGGGCGGTGTCACGTTCATCCACCAGCTCTGCTGCCGTGGCGCTCATCTTTGCGCGGGAGAAGTCGTTGATGGTGAGACCATCCACGTACTTCCAGGTCTTGTTCTGGAGGTGGTAAGGGAGATAAAGTAAGAACACTGTGGCCCAGAAACGCTTGTCAAATTCCCACCTTGATCTGGACTGGGAAGGAGTAGATGAGGTCCTCTGGGATCCCGTAAGAGTTTCCACCAGCGTACACACCCATCGAGATGAACTCGCCCTGATGAGAGGAGCAGAGATTGAGTTCTGATGCCGGTCGTCTCACGAGGTGAAACTCACCTCCTTGGTTCCGAACCAGATGTCCCTCATGTGGTCACAAATGGCCTTGGCGGCGGACATGGCGCTGGACAGTTTCCTGGCCTTGATGACGGCGGCGCCGCGCTGCTGCACAGTCTGGAGAACAAAGTAGGTTTGTACCCTCATGAGAGTGGAGACCTCTACCACCACCTGCTTGTCAAAACTGGTCATGAAGGAGGAAAAGCTTAGGCTCCTTGACTGAGTGACACGATCATGATAATGTAGAAATGTTTCTGGCATACAACTAAAGTGAAACTAAAATTGAAAAATTTGCAGAATAAACTGTCATGACGCAAATATATGCATTTACATATTTCATACTGGGACAAATATTCCTCAAATCGCCCAGTTGAAGTGTGGTTCACTCATGAAAAGGCGTTCGAGGTTTGCGACATCGAAATTGCATTTACACCACTTTTGCTTGTTCGAACTTCCAGCCAATCATGCACACATTGTCACATGATCGCCTGCGCATTGGCTGAAATAGTTTAGTCTCGTTGGGTGGCACCATTACACAGACTTTTTTTATTTCGTAAAGTTAAAAGATTGAAATTTAAAGACTACATCTAACAAATGTTGATTTATAAAATTGTGGAAAGTGTAATTAGATTATAATGTGTTAAAATGTTTTACCAATTTTTAAAATATTCATTTAAAAAAAATCTTAACAACTAATAAACTTCCATATTTACAATTCTAACCATGTTATAAAGTTCAAATATTCAGTCAAGTTTTTATTTTAATCCAAACTGTTAGTAGAGTGCCAACATCAAGTTTTCAGGATGCAAACAAACCAAGCATTAAAGTCAGAAGAGAGCGACCGGGTCACTCACAGTGATGAAGTCGCCCTGCAGCCAGGCATCGTCTTTCACACAGTCATATGCCGCCATGTCACTGCCGTTCTTGTCCACTCTGGCGTGGTGGACGTCAGGGTACTGAGTGGACGAGTGGTTCCCCCAGATGATGACGTTCTTCACTTTGTCTGAGGAGACGCCGCAACGCATTGCCACCTGCAGGCCAGAAAGAGCACAATGTCAGCATGAGCTCATGCTGGTCCAGTTGGGGTGCAGAGGATGGTACCTGAGAGCTGGCACGGTTGTGGTCCAGGCGGGTCAGGCAGGAGAAGTTCTCTTTGGGGATGGATGGAGCGGACTTGGAGGCGACCAGGCAGTTGGTGTTGGCTGGGTTTCCTACCACCAGAACCTGGAGCGAACATGAGTAACATTTAACGCAAGGTTTAAATCCAACGGTCATTCTCCTTCTGCACACTAGGGGTCGTCAAGCGCACAATGAGAGAATCCATCTGAACTAGGTTTCATTCCAGACAGGAAACGCCTCTGCTGCAGAGTCAGGTCTACACGCCTGCAGTCTGAACTCTCAAGCGCTTTTGAAATGTTTTTCAGACAGTGTTTTCGTGTGAACTTTGACCCCTTGCCTCACACAGATAAGAGGTGGCACTGGGGTTTCCTGACGCACAATCCCTGAATAGTTCTTTGAACCGATGGACTGAAAGTCAAGTAGTAGTAAATGTCATAATGTTGTTAAACTTTCTGATTATTAACTCTCAAAGCTGGACCAAAATAATTGTTGCAATTTGTGTTTTTACATGTCGTCACCTTGACTGTCTTCTTGGCATATTTGTCCAGCGCGGAACCCTGAGTCTCAAAGATGGACACATTGGCCTTCAGCAGGTCCTTCCTCTCCATGCCCTCCTTCCTGGGCATGGAGCCCACCAGGATGGCCACGTCGATGTCATTGAAACCGACCTCCATTTTGGCGGTGGGGATGATCTCTGAGGACAACAAGAGGATGAGGAACACCACAAGTAACTTTTAAGAGTTTAAATGGTTAAAAGACAAATATTT